>NW_008580155.1:1319562-1323879 GCF_000520115.1 Aphanomyces invadans
TGAAGGATTGGCATCGGGTCGCCATTGGGACACTAAAGTGCGACACAATAATCCACACTACCCCGAGGTATCACGTATACTGTTACATACATTCATCCATACATTCTGATCTAGTATTTAATTGCAGGCTAGGTTCGTTCACAATTGGAAATTTGGGGAATTGCCTTCTGGAATGACTTCTCCATCGTGACAACACTGATGGAAATGGTTCAAATAATCCGTTAGGTATTTATTAAAAAAATACCATATATCCATATTTTTATGTTAAAGATTTATTTGGTTTCATTGCATTAATGTATATTTTTTCAATTTTTGTAACTCCAGGCCTTGATGGTTCGACAATTTCTATTCTCTTTTTGGTCGCAGAACGTATGAAGGGCCTGAACCGTTGCATATTATGTGTACAGGTGCTGAGGGTGCTTTGAGTCGTGTTTTGTTGACAGTCGACGACAGCATCGGGGGAGCTTAAGCTGGCATTTGCTGAAAAAATGGCCGATTTTGGTCTAGAATACACCAAAATATTCATAACAAAAAGTTGACATTGAACTCTGGCATTCAAATACCTCAAAAGAACATATCCTGTCGAATATGTAGCTATAAAGTAAACTTTTGATCCAAATTTACCCTCAAGTTATCATATCTTGTACATTTTAGTATTTGGTCCAATGAAACTCATTATCACATTATAGAGGTTTCAAAGGTCCCACTGCCTCTACCATGTCATCCTGCACTTTTTGCAGTTTGTTAGCCGCGATGCAAACTCCCACACACAATCACACCGGATAATTATCCGTCAAGTTCCTTGGGAGCTGTCGTCGACTGTGAATATTAGATGTAGCGGTATCTCAAGTCAGATAATCAGAGATGTCCTTGTAAATATTTGGCCAATCATGGACCAAAGATGGGTCTGCGACAATTAGAGATTCCGATTAGGCCAATCATAGGCTAAGACTCTACTGATTTCCCCCCCTAAACGGAACGGGTGCCCTTGAACACATTATACAGAATATCAAAAACAACAGGTATTAATTGTTAGATATGGCGTCACCACCAGTAAAAACAGCCATGTCGGTTCAAATGTTTGAAAAAACTCTCGAGGTTTTATAAAATCGGATGTCAAGAATTATAAAGTATTCCCCGTTCCGTTTAGGGGGGGAAATCAGTACTTCGCTTTGACTTTTTCAAACTCATTTTCCTGGGACAACGCACGGGAGTTTCTCAAATTCACGGATTCGCATATTCGACATCCGATTACGTCTGTATTTTATCCGGATATGGTGGTTCATAGTTGCTTCAACCTGTTTTTGTAAACAATGCAACGATCCTTTACTCTTCGATTTCGAAGTCCGAGACACGCCGCGTGCTTGGTCAATCAGTTCGTCCATTGATCATGCTGCATCTTGCCCGCCGGTCTATCCCAACGTCCTTGCGACGCAGCTCCGCACGCTCATCGAGCTCGACGTCGTCCTCCCAAGCGTATCCATCGGCCCCAAGTCCATGGAGCGACACCGCGTGGTCCGCTGTCCAAAACAGCTTAAAGACGCTGTCGATGCTCAAGCAATTCCACAATTATGCATCGCCTTCGTTGAGTCTGCGGCGAAAGTGGAAAGTGTTTGGCGAACTACATCAAGTCGACGACTACATTGACCTCGACGAGTTCATGCTCGGTGCCAATACCGCAGTACAAGTAGTACTGAATGCGATGTACTCGGAAGGGTTTCGTGCATTTTGCATGGACGGCACAATGTCCCCTGACGTGGCGATCCTGCAGACCGTGTTGGGTATTCATTGTTTCAAGAAGTGCGTGTTTCAAACGCAAGAAACAGACAAACGCGGGATGCTCTACGACTTGCGGCATCTCGACATTCACCACTGCGCATTGCTCGGCGCCAATGCACAACGCAGACAACGAAGGAATACCGACAAAATTGAGTTAGGGGAAGGCCTCGTTCGGCTGGACATGCATGTGGCACTCGACCAGACGATGCGGATCTCCTCAAGATGGAAGAGCTTTGTCATCAAGATGCCTGTTTCGATGCTGTGGACATTTGAATGCGATGTACATGCCCATGACCTGGAATGGCGCGTCGTAGCCGTGGAAACCGACCTCGACTTGACCAAATACTAACATGTCCATTCTCTGCCCATCAATTTTGTCATCCCATTACTCTGCCCGGATCGACACCACAGCAATTCGTGGACAATAGGCCGCATTTTTCCCGCAACGTCGCTTTTGTGCTTTGGCGTTTAGTGGTTTTTGTGAGGCCAACGTTGCTGGGGCAACGGCCGCTTTGGAATTTGGCGCCCATCACCTGTTGTTTCGAGGGTTGAGAGCGGCATATTGAATCGGGTCGTTATATGTTATGGCTGATGGGAATTCTATACCAACTCGTCTTCGAGGTAGCTGTATTCGAATGTAAACTCCGTCTTGATGCGCTGGCACCACCCCGTCTCATAGTCAAAGTAGACGAACGTGCCTTGCTCAAAGTCGTCGCCCGTCATCTGCGGCTCTTCGTGACGCTTAAACCATGTCTTGTACTTTTTATGGTACCCCCACGCCTGCTTTTTGAGCTGGAGGGCGGCCAAGTACTGCTGGTACGTGCCTTGTTGGTAGTAAAAGATGAAAAAGAGCGTGTCGAGGTCGAGCTTTTCAAACACAGCGGGGTTTTCAAAGAGCGGCGACGGCACCGACGGAAACGATGGCGGCGTCGGGTACATGTTGCGCGGGACGTACCGGCTCTGGCTGCTCTTGTCCGAATCGACAGCTTCCGGCATGAGCTTGAAGCTTTCGTCGATCCATCGCAGCAATTGTCGCCGCTCGTCACTCAGCACGATCGGGGGCTGGGGCGGCAATGTCGCAATGGCAGGAGCGTTTGGAGACGATGACAATGACGGCTTCGCTGGGGACGGGGACGCATGCGGTGTCGAAGTGGCACTTGAAGGGGCCGTAGCCACCTTTGCTCGCGCATCGTCCACGATGCCATACGAGGACGAGGGTACGTTTCGCAGGGGGGACGATTGCGCAGCTTCAACGATAGGAGTTTGCCGAGCCTTGGTGATGGTAGCCGCTGGTGGAGGCGGCAGTTGCCTCGAGGGTTGGTTGGTCGGGGTGGAAGAATTTGAATCACGAGCAGCCGAAGCGCTAACCGGGGGGAAGGGATCGCTTTGTTTGGCTGCCAAGGCCGCAGCCTTTTCTGCCTGTGCCGCTTGTTCTTTGCGCAACAACACTTGGGCCATCGGTTCCTTGAGCATTGGTGGGGGAAGAACTACTGCACGGGGTGCCACCGGCGGTGGCTCCACCTTGCTAGGACGGCCAATACCAGCAGTAGACGACACAGAAGCGGGTGGCGCCGCGGGGGTCGGATTTGAAGACTTCTTGTTGGAAGCTCCGGCGCGCGTGGTAGAGGTGCTCCTGTTTGAAACAGGAGCAGGAGGCGGCGGTGGCGGCTCCGTTTCCTGGTCCGAGCTGTCGTCGTCGTTTTCGCCGTTGGCGTTGAATTGGATGTTTGTTAGGGCGTCCAGGTCGAGAACCTCGTAAATGTCGTCTTCGCCATAGGACTCCATGAAGTCGGGCTCTTGGTTTGCTTCGAGATAATAGTCGATGTCGTCTTTCAGGCCGTCGACGTCGGCTGGGTCGATGGCGTCGTTGTCCAGTAGACGCGCAATCTGCTCGAGCTTCAGCACGTGCCACTTGTGCCGCGCAATGATGAGCTCCAAATTCTCCATGTCCGACTTGTTCTTTTTTCCTTTCATGGCGCGAAGCCGCTCAATCTCACACTCCATGGACTCGATCTGCTCGGAGAATTGAGTTAGATCGTCTTGAATCCACCCAATTGTGTTTTGCTTCGCTTGCTCGGCCGGGTCCAACCGGTCTGCCTGTGCCAGTCCTTCCTTTGAATATGCCTTCGTTTTCGTCTCCTTCTCGCACACTTTGAACTCTTCCATCTTACTCTCGATAAGCCGCCGCGCATCTGTGAGAGGACGTTTGTCCTTCACGTCCGAGTTACCAATCCATGTCTTGATTTGGTCGCGGAACCGCTGTAGCTTCTTGATTTCTTTCTTGAGGTCAGCCTCGTGCTTCTCTTTCTGTGCCTGACCTGCGGCGCTGTAAACCTTGTCCCAGATGCTGTTGAACACTTCGACACCCTCTGTCACCTTCTTGAGTGTCCGATCTATTTCGCTCAGGAGTTTCCGTTGGCCTGCCATCGTCGCGTTCGTTGCGCAGACGTCGCACCGCTTGTGGCGAGGCACACCCTACATTCCGATACCTCCAAACTTGATGTTTTGCGATACATTATATGCTACATCTACTCGCCA
>NW_008580155.1:1326406-1346457 GCF_000520115.1 Aphanomyces invadans
AGTTGACGATGTTAGCCATAGCCAGCCATCGATTACTTCAATGGACACATCATATTCAAACACCATCTCGTGAATCTCAGTGGTTGCTAAGAAATCGCAAGAAACGTATGCGTTCCCTCAATTTTGGCTGTACGTAGTGTACTAGTACTTCACAGAGGGGGTGTAGCGCCGGAAGAACACACGAACGAAGGAGGTGTGAATCCCTGTCAGAAGTAAATTTTTCAAGAAGACGGTAAATGTCATAAACAATTCTTGAATCTCCATCACAGTTTCTGGTGGGAGCAGTCTCTCGAAAATGGAGTCCACTTTCGGTTCCGCACCAAAATGGCCGGCCCTCGTCAACGTCGAGAGTCCCTCATCGACCCATTTCGAATTCGACAAGCATGGCGGACGCAACGGCAAGTAGCCGTGGAGGCCTCCGCCGTATAAAGGAAGAAGACATCCAGGCTATAGAAGATCGCTTGCTGCGGCTCGAACGGCGCGTGAAGAAGGACCATGAAGAAAGTGCACAGTACGCTGCCCGCGCCAACGCGGAAAAGCACGTCAAGAAGAAATCACTTTATGAGCAAGAGCACGAAATCGTCGACGAATACAAAGGCAATGACGTACAGGGCGAAGGTCAACACAACAGTGAGCGTATCGATGGCGTGGGCAGAGAACACCTGCCGGGTCATCGCCACGGACGTCGGCAGGGAGATTACGATGATCGTGAGATTCGACGCAACGATAGACTACGAGAACACGTCGACAATCCACATCGCAAGGAGGGGAAGCCCCTTGAGCTTGATGCTTCAGGCAACAGGCACTTTTCCCTTCCAAGCACCGACGTCTTCGTCGTGGCCACCGTGTTTGGACTGGTGCTGATGGCGGCACTGTATCTTATTCGCAAAGTTCGCAGACAGCGCACGCGTAGTTACCAAAGCATTGATTAAAAATTCACGATTTGCAGTATTACCAGGCATGTTGTCTTTGTTGTAGAAAAGCAAGCTCAAGCTGGCTTAAACAGACCCCTTTCGTCGTCCTTCCTTCTTCTTCTTGAGCCTTGCCAAATGTTCCTTGAGCTGGTTCACGTCGCAAGCGTTCAGCCCAATCGGTGGGTCTTCTTTCAGCGACACGTACAATTCCATGATCTTGCCAACGAGCTCGTCCTTTTCACGTCGCAAAGCCAATGCTTTCGTCTTGCTCAATTCGCCGCCCCCCCCTTGTCGAAAGTCTTGTTCGCGGCGTTCGGCTGCTTCGGCGGCGAGCTGTCGTTTTGTGTTCACGGACGGCTCTCGCTCTTTGTATAGGTACTCTTGATGGTGTTCTCTGTATACATCTCTATTAGCTTCCCTCAGCTTTGTCCTCCTGTCAATAGCGATTGTGCATGACGTACTGGTCGTCCTTGTCCACCGGCGGCTTGCTTCCGCAGCAACCCATCAGTCGTTCCACGACAGAATGCAACTGTTAAGCTTGGCAAGAATAGTATAGCCGTCAATGTTGTTGATGACAAGAATCTCTTCAATTTTGTATGTGATTTAATTTTCAGCTCCACATGGATCTTTAAAATTCGCATGTACTGGAAGAGTTCGCACTGGACACTGAAAGAGAACGATGTCACATCGGCGACAGCAGGCGGTAGCAAACCCGCCCTCGAAGCGGTCCCCTTGAGTGTGAGGATGGTAGGACGTAGTTAAGGGTCGACGAACGCCTTTCACGAAACAGGCAACGGTGCTCCGTTTAAATCGGGGGACCAGTGAGGGCTTGACGCTGTAAAGTGGATGCCCACGTGCATCGATTGTACACAACCTTTTTCGTTCGAGCACACACTACATGATCTGACAATCCTTTTGCTTCTTGCCATCGACGCTTTTTGAACTCTGCCGCTGGAAAAACTTGTCGCTCAAACTGCGACCTCGCTTGGCCGGGCTGCGCGCAATCGCCTCGTTCGAAGGCGGTCGACCAATGACTTGATGCACGACATCCTGCGCTTCTTCTGGCTCTGATAGCTTCAATGGCGGTGGCACAGACGGAGCAGCCACGGGGACACTTGGCGTGTCCAACGATATGTCAGCCATGGAAAGTTGCACCGGGGAGCTGGTTGGCAAAGAGGCCACCGGGCTAGCTGCTGGCACATCTTGCTGGGCAACGGTGTCTTCCGAGCTCGAGTTTTTGCGGTCGGTGATGCTACTGCGAATTTCACGCAGCTTGGCTCCAAACTTCATTTTGATTTTCACCTAGCAGCACGGGATCGGTTTCTTCACACAAGGTATAGCAGCAGGACACATACCATAAGCAGGAGGTTATTGACGGGTGTGAATGCCAGGTTGATATCCGAATCGGAGATGGACACCACCGACACGCGCATGGCGAGGGCAGCATTTTCTTCATCCTGGTCTAGCAGGGCTTGCTTGGCGTGGTGTAGCCATGGGTGGTCCTTGAGCTCGGCCAACGTTATCCGTGTGTCAGGGTTCTTGTCCATGAGGCGGCGAAGGATATCGACGCAGTCGTCGTCGACATCCGGTGTCGGGAAGTCGAGGGCATCTTCGCGGATGCATTCCATGATTGCCAGCGCGCCGCCCGACATGGACTCTGGCGAGTGCGCAAACGGAAGGCGCCGAAACAGCATCGCGTACATCGTGACCCCGAGCGCCCACACGTCGACCTTGAATGGGTCAAAGGCTTTCCCGACTGTGCATTCCGGCGCCAGGTAATGGTACGTGCCTTCGGTATTTTTGAGTTGGTTGGACGAGGGGTCATCTTCAGAAAACATGTGCGCGACGCCAAAGTCGCTGAGCTTGTAGTGGACACTATCGTTTGATCGCAGTACGTTCTAGGAGCAACCATGTGAGTTTGGTTGGCTCGGTATTGCGAAAAGTTGACTCACTTCAGGCTTGATGTCACGGTGGCATATTTGGTTTGCGTGCACTACATGAAAATTGGTTTGTTTGGAGCGTGAAAGATGGAGAGGGTAAAGTGAGATCAAGCACACATACAATATTCCAGCGCTAGCGCGATGTCGAGCATGCACGTCTGCACGATACTCGCAGGGGCGGGTTCTTCCGCGCCCATGTAGTTGTACAGCATCGCTTGCTGGTCCCAGTCCATGACTTGCCCGCCCTTGACGAGCTCCAGCACGAGGTACATCTTGTCGTGCTCAGCGTCGTCGATGACTTCGTGTAGTTTGGTCAAGTTCGGGTGATTCAACTTCTTCATGATCGCGACTTCCTTTTCGACCTTGTTGAATGCGTTCGAGTGAACCGGACGACCGTTCACCATCTTGATCTCGCGCTTGCGTTTCAAGAACGACTTGTTTAGGATCTTTAGCGCCTGCATCAAGAAACATGATTGAAGACTCGTCGTAGCCATGGCATTGCGAGGTGGGTTGTGACGTACGTAGTTGGTGCGGAGGAAGTTAACAGTCTTGTAGCACAAGTACACCTTGGAGTACGCGCCTTCGCCCAAGAATTCCCCGATTTTGTACTCGTTTACTTGGCTCGGCACTCCATCATCATTCTCTTCGACCTGCGCGACGTCTGTCTGCTTCACTTCCGTCTCGTCTGCCGTCGCCATCGTCTCTGTCGCAAAGTCGTAAATTCACGTCGTCAGTGTGTTTGGGCTTGTGCGTAGGCTCGACTATCCGGATCCTGTGGTAAGTCGCTTCATGTCTCGCAATGAGGAAAAATCCCAATGTCCTTATCTGCATGTTGACAAACGTTATCGCGTTAAAGATTTGTCTGTTAGGTCGTTCGTTAATGGGACAACCAGGCGGCAACAGGAAGGAGCGCTGAAGTGCTCATATGATGATAAATTGCAGAATTTGCCGTCGTCGTCAAGCATCAAGCTAATGCGAAAATGTCCGATTTACCCTCTGTCATTGAATCTGTCCCTACCCTCCAACGACCCGCAGGTGTTCTGATGGGAAACATCCCATGAATCGGCACATTTGGAGGTGAATTTTTGTGGAATTTACGATAAATCAACGTCATCCGGATATGTTCACGATGCAATCAGACGACACCACAACCGCCTGCGCCATCAAGGGCATTTTGTCGTGGCGCGTTGGCAACGAATTCGTCGAGCTCCTTTATGACCCCTCAGCGAGGTAGGGAGGCGATGATAGTGTGAATACTATGAAGATGTGTGGTATTCACTCCTAGGTATTTCGAACTCGATGTGTAGCATCAATCGAAGAAGATGAATGGGGTCGATGTTAAAATTGCACGCTTAGTTGGCCGAGAAAGAGGCTTGTCCGTTGTTGGTGCAACGGTTGTATTGGTCAAAGTAGTATTGGCAGCTCGCGACGTTGTTCTGGTTGGCGTTCAAGCAGTCCATGAAGGCTTTGTGGTCGTTGGAGCAGGCGTTTTGGGCAGGAGCAGCAGCAGCTGCAGGGGCAACCGCAGGTGCTTCTTGGCGCGCTTCGTCACTGCTACCGCCGAAAGAGTTGGCAACGGCACCGACCGCACGGTGGGCAATCGCGCTACCGGTACCAAAGGCCATACCGGAGGCAACAGTGCCCAGCAAGCCGGACATCATGCCGCCGCTTTGTTGCTGCATGGGAGCAGGAGCAGGGGCCGCTTGCACGGGTGCCGGAGCAGGCGCGGGTTTAGGAGCGGGCTTAGCAGCTGGGGCAGGCGCCGAGCGGCGAGGAGACGAAGACGAACGGGAGCGGGCCATTGTCGCGTGAGAGGTTCCTGCTGAAAGGTGAAATGAGCGGAGTTGAGGTGGTTTGGATATGCCGCATCTGATTGGCTATAATAATAGTGTTTTCGAGAAGAAACCGAAATCCTGCGAACTGATTGGCCAAACGTTAATGGTGAATCTCCCTCGTCCTTCGAGACGCTCAACGAAACGAAACGGAATGATGGTCTCTGCTGGAATGTTTGTGTTTCGTCAAGGCGGACAAAGAAATCAAAACTTTGTGGGGGGGGGCTACAGGGAAACCCCGCAGGTCCATAAGGACAATGGACACAGTGTACAGTCAGCTACACGAGCGTTGGAATGTTGGGAGGGGCGCTATGCCTGCTCAAGATCTTCTATCAGCGTTCTCTTGTTTGACTGGGATCATAGATGCGCGATACTACTGAAGTCATAGTCCGTCATGGCCGATGTGATTTCCCACACGTCGTTGGGCTTAGGCGTGGTCCTGTTGTGCGTGCATGACGACATAACCACGGTGTGCCTTCCGACCGCCGAATCGCGCTCGAGAAAGGTCGAAAATATATACAGGAATGCTTTGTTTCGTTTGATGGCTCAAATGCTCTCAGCTCGATGGAACATGGTTAAAGCTCTGCTCGAAAGTTTCCTTGGGACTTGCACATGTTGAACTGGTCAAAGTAAAACTGGCAGCTCGCAATGTCATTCTTGCTGACTTGCAAGCAGTCCAAGAACGCCTTGTGGTCATTCAGACACGAATTGAATTCAGGAGGAGCCAAAGATGTTGGCGATGTTGTCGTAGCTTCTGCCGAGTTTGTCGACGGTGTCGAGGCAGCCACGTGGTCGCTACTTCCTCCAAACGAGTTGGCAACGGCACCAACGGCACGATGGGCGATGGCACTGCCTGTTCCGAAAGCCATGCCCTCGGCGACAGTGCCAAGAAGTCCCGATCCAAGACCACCTCCAGGTTGAGTTTGAACGGGAACTGGGGCACTGGCTGTCGTACGAGCAACCGGTGCAGGCGCTGGCTTGGCAGTCAGGACGGGTCGACGAGAGCTTGACGAAGCGGAAGAACGAGAGCGCGCCATAGTGCTTAGAAGTTGTGTGCGTGGAATCCAGGGGGAATGGAAAAGTTAGGCAGTGGGTCAGGGTTCTTGATGTGAATTGTTGCGTCGTCGCGAACCACAACGAATCACAGAATGCGTGTTATTCGAGAAGGGGAATGATGGTCGGCGGCATGCTGATCTAGTTTTGGCCAATGAGAAAACAGGAGGGTTGATAGGGCCCGAAGGATTCGACCGCAAACAAAAGGCGACGTCAACTCGGTCGACGCTGTCGCGAACATGACCGGCACATGGAAGTCTTGCACAACGGAGGAGAGCGATGCAGGGCTCGCGCGGCGGGTCATCCAACGGGCGTTTGAATCCTATGCATAGACGCCCCAACCTTCAGAGAAATGTGTGATGCGAAACGGTGGACGGCACGCCCCACACCATGCCTCAAAAGTAACGGCTGGTCTAACGAGAAGAAACGTGGGTGGGTGTTTATGGAGGAAGCAGCAGCGCACCCGCTTCCGCCCCCCGCGACGCCGTCGCCACCGGCGTCTCCCACACGAAAGCTCAGTTTGACGGACAGGCCGAAGCTGGCCCGGACCCCATCGAACACGGTTCAAGTCGTCGAAACCGACGTCGCTGCAGTGAAAGTCGACGACACCGGAGCTCCACACCGCGTGAATGATTACCTTGTTGTGAAGTTGTTGGGCGAAGGTGCGTTTGCCAAGGTGTACCTGGTTGAGCGCACCAAAGACGACAGTACCAAGCAATACGTACGTCACGACGACCGTCGTCCGTTGAGTCTACTTGGAGATAGGCCATGAAAGTGTTCAACAAGTCGTTTTTGAAGCGGAAGCGAGAATTCAAAAAGGTTGACGGGAAAATGGTCCAAACGTCTGCGTTCCAGGTCGGTGGGTGGCGGTCACCCTGGCCTGCTCCCAACCACGTCCGTCGTGTTAGAAAGTGCAAAAGGAGGTGGCCATCATGAAAAAGCTGTGCCACCCACACTTGACCAAGCTTTATGAGGTCCGTCCCTCCAACGCCACTCCCCCCCTCTCGAATCGCTTGGTGAATGATCGGGGGGTCGCTCCTGCAGGTCATTGACTCTCCCGACGACGACAAAATGTTCTTGATCCTGGAGCTGCTCTCCGGCGGCCAAATCATGGAGTACAACGCCACGTCGCTGCGGTACACTTACCCGGAGGAAGGAATGGCTTCGTCGGCGCGCCTTCTGATGGTCCAAAACTGCACCCTCGACATTGCGCTTGCTCTCGAGTACCGTACGTCCATGAGATGTCCAAAGATGGCACAACGTCGTCTTCATGCATGGGATGTTTGCTGTGCAGTGCATGCCAATCACATTTGCCATCGCGACATCAAGCCCGAGGTACACAAATTCTTAAGTCGTCTTCCAGGGATAGTCTAGAGGAATGACGAGATCGCCCGTGCTTAGAACGTCCTCGTGACAGACACGGGGTTTTACAAGCTCGGGGACTTTGGAGTCGCGTACATGTTTACCGAAGACGACGCCAGCAACGCCCTCCAGCTCAAATCGACGGAAGGCACGTATCACTTCCTCGCCCCCGAGTGTACGACAGGTACGTCTTGAGCCCAATCCCCATGCCGCCCTCGTTCCATGCGCCACGCAAATGTCTATGCCTTAGGCGAGCCGTACGACCCGTTCAAAGTCGATATTTGGGCGCTGGGGGTCACCTTATACGCCATGCTGTTTGGCACGGTGCCGTTTGGCGCGCATGCGGACTCAGTGCCAGGAATCCTCGCCTCCATTCGCGACGACCCGCTCGTGATTCCCGACGAAAGCATCCCGTCGGACCTGCAAGCGCTCGTGCTGGCCATGTTGGATAAGAGTCCATGGACCCGCATCTCGGTAAGGCTGTCCTGCCCACTCGAACACTGCATTCACCCTTGGATAGATTGGCGACATTTTGCACCACCCATGGCTCGTCGAGCACTCGTTGCTCAAGCGCCCGTCGCTGACGCAACTGGTCGAAGTCACGGTCGAGGACATCGACCTCGCATTCACGCCCATCAACAATTTCATCTTGATGACGAAGCTCAAGATGAAGATGCATGGCCGCCTCTCGCATGCGCGCATCGCGTTGTCCAAGAAATTGTCGACGGGAGGTCCGAATTCACCGCCGCCGTCACCGCCCAGATCGCCGTCGCGTTCGGGCTTCGACGATCTGTGCCTCGTCAAAAGTCAAGAGGACGATGTGCACGCTGTACAAGAGCCAGAGCCCACCGAACACTCGGGGGAATCCGCCAGTGAAGCGTGCGCCCTCATGTAGAAAAGCAAGACGTCCACCGTACCTCACGTGGCATCCCCAACGCGTCGGCCATACTCTAACACTACTCACTTGCCGTTGGGCAGATTCTTCATCACCCCACGAACGGTTCCATCCCAGACTTGCGTGCCAAGGATTGCTGCTTACCCTTATGACATGAAAGCGTCGATGCGTCCTGTCGTCAAAATTCGCGTATGCAGTGGCGTGTGGGAGCGGATTTCCCTTGCCAGGGCTCATATGGATGAACTGCGGGGGGGGGGTCTGTGCGTCGCTCGCACCCATCCTCCCACCCGAAAATTCTTGACCGCTCCCCTTCACACGTCCTTCAACCAAAGGCAATGGCAGGTCCCCGGGGGCAACAACACTTTCCACACACCATCATCCAGATCGCTCTAGACCGATACTTGGCATCTTTAACGTGGATATTTGAACCGATCGACTGCGCCGCTGGTGGCCGGACGCGGTCGCAGACCCTTGCCGTCGGCACTGCTCAAACGTTGCAGCAGAAGATATCTCATGCGCCAATCACAGCGTGGTTGGTACCTCGTCCACACTTCAACTTTACGTTTTTCCGCCAATCGATGCTCCTGAAAATGTACATTTTAACCAATCAAATTGGATTCTATAGCTTTCGGCCTGGGACACTGCCGCTCTGGGACATTTCGCACCTGTTCCGACCTTGCCATGACTTGAAATTTGTATGCTGTGTAGTTGACGCGTTCCGATTGGCTAGAGTTTTCCACGTTGCTTGCGGAATTGGTTAGAATTCATGAGTCCGCACTCAGCAACTCACGCCGCCCCAACACGATCCTATCATCCATGGTCTTCAAGGTGCATGCAATCTCCCCCGTGAGCGCCAAGGTCGTTGCCGTGGGCGAGATCAACCGCGTCATTGTGTACATCCTACGAGTAGACTGCGGTGGACGAACCAAGTACGTCTCCCGTCGGTACTCGGAGTTTCGCGACCTGAAGAAAGAGATCCACGCCTATGCGACGACCCCGCGCCGAGCGGATTCGTGCCAGATCTGCTGCGACGTCATGTCGCTTGGCCTCAACCGAAGCGATGGATTCCCACGACGGAAACTTCTCCACAGCGAAAGTCTTGCGGTCGCCCGAATGGAAGAACTGTCAGTGTTTGTCAAGAACCTCATGATCTCGACTCAAGGACTCCTCGATGAATCGTGCGCTATTCCGGCAAAGTTGCGCTCATTCTTCCTGCTTCCGTCCTCACACACGTCTACTTCTTTGGGCCCCAAGGGTGATGACATCGATGCAGGGATGGTCTACCTCACCACCGTCCAACTGCGCATGATTCGACAAACGGACGCCGCCGACTTTCAAAATGACACAGAAATCAATTCGCCGCCCACGAACGCATTGCATCGACAGCATTCGCTCGTTATTTATCCGTAGCAACATCATCTTGTTAGTGTCACGATTATCTGTAATTCGAATATTCCTGCCGTCACCTTGGGGTCGTCGTGTCATGGACCGATGGCCCCAACGCCTCGAGCGTCTGCCTAAGGGTTGGCGCATACTCAAATGGCCTCAACTTACCTCTCTTCCCATCACACATGCCGGTAGTTGCAAATTAACCAGTAGCTCGGACCTCTTCAGTCCATCCCCCCCTTGCTCAAGTCCCATGTTACTCAAGTGCATCGACCATGTCACAGAAGCTTCCCTGCTGTGGCATCAATCACAACGAGTTTGGTTGAAACAGCCGCAGATGATGGGTCTTTTCCGCTAGCAACGACCACCGACGTCGGTGTCCAAGAAAGCATCGCATCGAGCGCCCCATGACATCCCTAGGCAGTTCATGTCATGTGCCAGGATCTGTATATTATTGCAGGAAGTAGTTGAAGAGGTCGCTGAGCGCTACTATCCCGACACACCGGCTGCTCTCGTCCACACACACCAAGTGGTGTGCTTTGGTCGCGGCAAACTTTTCAAACATCATGTGGAGCGTGTCGTGGGTCGAACAAAAGTGCAAGTTGTCGCCGAGGACGCCCTACCACACGGCATTCAAGTGCCTCCATTCCCGCCGCCCGCCTACCTCGGCCATCTGAACCCGCAAAATCTCGCCCACGGGGGCATCTAACTGCGACAGCGCCCGATCCTTCACTAGTTCCTACCCCTCCGTGCATGAGATACTCATGCTATGCTGGGGGAGCGTCGTCGTACCGTCACATCGGACACAGAGTAGAGGTACATGACGGCGCCGGCGGCATCCACGATCGGGACGGCCGATATCCGTCGCTCCATGAGAGCGTGGAGAACGTGAATCAGCGGCGTATCTTCGGGAATCGTCACGAGATTCGTGAATGTACCAATGCCGAGGTCGGCGATGCTCTGGTCGAACAGTCGGCGCTGTTCTCGAAAGGTCGACACCAAATACTCCAAGATGCCTACGCCATGTCGGTCGTCACATGCATCACGGTAAACCGACGACTCACCTGCATGGGTGACGATGGACAGCACCAAGTTCTGGTTTGTGTCGAGCACCGCCAGTCGATGTAGTCGGTGGTGCTGCAGCGACACACACGCGTCAAAGAGACTCGCTTCCGGCGAGATGTGAATCATTTGCGAAACGTCAAACTCGGGCGGCGACAGATGCAGCGCAGCGCTCATGTGCTTCCACGACGCGATGCTGTAGTCGGCCACTGACGCCATGGACCCCCGCGGGTAAAAATGCCGCAAAATGTTGACAAAGTCCGTCGCAGTGAACATCCCGACGAATCGGCCTTGGTCGGCATCCCACAACGGCACCGACTTGATGTGGTGCTCCACCAGCGCGAAGAACGCCAAGTTGACGGGAATTTTGACGTCGAACACGACGACTTTGCCGCTGTTCTTGATCACGTCGTAGCACTTGGCCGACTTGAGGAATTCGCGGACGACTCGCCGACCTTCTTCAATCACGTTCATCGCATACATGTCCATGTTCATGGTCAGGTTCAGGTTCAGGTTTCCGTTCGTGACGGGATCGAGCTTGAAACTGTTGAGTTGTTGATGTGCTGGGTGCCGTTGGTCGGTTGGAGACCGATACATGTTGGACTGCGATATCCCCTCAGACGACGACGATGGTGCTGGTGGCGGGGTGACGAGGGAGAACGGCAAACGGCCGACGTGTTGCTGTAAGTTGAGGGGTGGCTGATTTCTGTGATGACTGCCGTTGGTGCTACTACCGCCGTCACTACCATATCCCATGTCGACGTCCAACGTGTTGACATTGCCATCGTCGACGCCTCGTCGACCTACATGATGATGGGGATACACATGATCTGACATGCGCCGCTGGGGCTGTGGGCTTTTCTGTTGTCCATGGGGCTGCGAGTCCCTGTGGATGCCAATGGACGGACTCGGACGCCGCGGGACTTGGTCGGCCATCCTGCTTCCGCGATGTGGCTGCCCTTTGTGGGGAAGAGTGGAACACGTAAAAATATTATCACTTGGTATTTAATTGTTTCTGGTATAACATTTAAATTTCACCGAGTTACATACAAATCCCTATCTATCATAAAGAGTATTGATGAGCCTTCTCCGAATCCGGATAGTTTATCCGGTCACACCTGGTCTGCAACATGAGCATGCAAGCGTCTGCAGGAGAAAGGTCGGCGTTGGCTGGATGGCAAGGACAGCAATGCTCGTTGTAAACGTCGCACACCACCGCGCCGACGAGCGCCGCTTCTTGCAGCTGGTACCACGGATACCGAGAGCGACAACTCGGACCAATTTCTGAAACGCTTGAACCAGTCTGGATGCGGCCGTGGGAAAGTGGCGACAACGACGAAGCTGCGAATATCCGCTCGGCGGTGCAAGACGCCATCCAACGACGTGTACACTCCTTGATGCTTGAGACGGATCTCGTCAAGAGGAAGCCCGACGGCTCCAGTCGACTTGTTGGAACGTCGCTGAGCGAAGACGTTGTGTCGGTGGCGTGTCGTGTTTTGGACAACGTAGGCAAACACCCCACGTCCCTCGGTGTACGTGAAATGACTTCGTCTCTGCAGTGCATTCAAGCTAAGTCACTGGACACGACGGATGTGCGGCTGCAGCTACAATTTGTTCGACGCATGCTCTCGAAGGTCCGAGGGGTCCACATCTTCAAAAGAGATACATGTGACAAGATCGCGTAGGCCGCAGAACTCGACACGGTCGCGGCGCAGCTTGGAAACCAGGCAACGCGTGATCTCTTGGTGACGCAGCGCACTATGCCCAACAACTTCGCTCAAGTCGCACCAATCCGCTTGACTCAGCATCTCAAGGAACCGCTGCCACAGGCTGCTCGAGGTGGCAAGTCCTCCGCCGCCAAGCCATCGACGACATGCAGAGCCAAGCAATTGTAGTTCCTCGTCGATTTAGCACTGGACCATACAATGGAAAAGCACATGGTGCTCTTTTGCTGCGTTCCAATCGAACCGTGAACATCAACCCATGTCGATCGTTCCGGGTACGTGCTTGCACATCGACTTTCATGGCACTGGCCCTGCCCAAGCCAAGGCGCCCTGTCATCCTGATGACCCACCTACGGCTTAGAGATGCTTGGCAGGAGCTTTAGATGCAGAAAGTGCTCTTGGTCCTGCAAAGTCTCACATCGAAGCAACTGGAATGGCATGAGGCGCATTTGCAACTGCCCACCGCACCATGCTCTTCATGGACGATGTAGACACCGTCGTCTTTTTCATTTGGCAGTACGCTGGCCTGTACCTGCCTCCCTGCCGCGTACGCTGCATCCTGGTTGAACTGGCCCATACGTGCCATCCATCACACAAAGGAAACGTACGTGAAGATCCATGTTGTTCCTGGGACAAGATGAGAGTTACTCTCACGTGTAAACTCTGTGCGCAGCATGTGTCGACGCTCGTGCGGATCGAATTCCTGCCCGTGACGATTACCATGATGTCGTGTGGACTGCCCTTACGATTTGGAGAAGCGAGCATCAATGCGCAGCCCTTGGGCGCCCCGTGTATGATCAAGTTGTTCTCCGTTTGGTCACTCACACGTCGCTCTCAATGGAATGTGTGAGTTCGGCTTCCTTTGCCGTAACATCGCGTACAGCTCCGGAACGCCGCCGACGGACGCACGGCGCCGCTTGCCATGGTCGACGTGTGCCGCCTTGTGATGGACGAATACATCAAGCAGTTTCGCAATCCGCCTTCGGTGTACAAAACGTGCCCCGAAGCGGCCTTGACTCTCCTCGACAACTTCAAAGTCGACCTCTCCAAGCGCACGACCGAATGCCAAATCACTGGGTGCTGGTGGGCATACTTCATCACGGCAGGA
Source organism: Aphanomyces invadans (assembly GCF_000520115.1). Taxonomy (NCBI): domain Eukaryota; phylum Oomycota; class Saprolegniomycetes; order Saprolegniales; family Verrucalvaceae; genus Aphanomyces; species Aphanomyces invadans. The sequence goes on from NW_008580155.1 coordinate 1,339,683, forward strand.
TATGTCACCCAAGAAGGCGTGAATTGCCCCATCACAGACATCAGCACCAACACGATTGTGCCTCCGAACAAAGTGAATTGCACGGAGGCGGAATCGCGGCAAACACTCCCTCCAGTGTCCACACGTGCTTATGATCCGACGCCTGCCGCATCGTCGTCGGCTAGTGGATCGAGCCCCGTTGCAACATCGACGACTGCTTCCCCAGCCATTGCGTCCACAGCCGTTGTCGCTAGCTCCGATTCATCCGTGACGATCGTGATTGTCGTAGCTGCCACCGTGATCGTGCTCCTCGGAATCTTCGTTGTCTGGCGACTGCGCGTCGTCAAGCGAGATCGCGGCGATTCTTTTCATCAGCTCCACGACAATACAAAGCAGACGGCGGAAGTGTCGACCGAGGGTGCCACCACGAATTTCAACCCCGACACGAGTTTCCTAGCTGGCAGCGAAGACGACACGGAGCTGCTCGCGATGTGGCGCATTCCTCCAAATGAAATCGTCATGGAGTGCCGGCTCGCGGAAGGCGCGTTCGGCGAAGTTTGGCGTGGGTCGTACAGGGGCGAGGCGGTGGCCGTCAAAATGCTGCACAAGCACAAATCGTCGATGGCAGACATCCGCGTATTCATCGACGAAATCAAGCTCGTGGCCAAGTACTCTTCCTTCGCCCAAACGGATGCCATGCCATTGACGCGGTGTTGCCGTGTAGGATGGACTGCGAAGCGATCGTGCAATTTGTCGGGGTCTCGTACCACCGCCTGGTGGACGTGAAGATGGTCACTGAGTTCATGAGTGGTGGGGACCTCCGCACGGTGCTCCACGAGTCGAACGACGTGTCGTTCCCGGTCGCGCAAAAGCTCGAGTGCGCCATCCGCATTGCCGACGCGTTGGTGTTCATGCACGTGATGGAACCGAAAGTTATCCACCGCGACCTCAAGTCGCGCAACGTGCTCCTGGACCCCGTCAAAGGGGCCAAATTGACCGACTTTGGCGTATCCCGGGAAGCCATCGACCACGAAACACTAACCCAGGGCGTCGGGACGTACCGATGGATGGCGCCCGAGGTGCTAGTCGACGGCCACTATACGACATCGGCTGACATGTATTCGTTTGGCGTGATCCTGACCGAGCTCAACACGCATGAAATTCCATACGCCGATCGGAAAAACGCGACCGGTGGAGCCATGTCGGACACGGCCATCATCGCCCAAGTGATCCGAGGAGATCTAAAGCCTTCGTTCCGGCCAGATGCCGACCCGTGGTTCGTCGAGTTTGCGCTCAAATGCCTCGACAGCCAGCCCGTGAACCGGCCGACAGCGATGGAAGCAGCGTACTTTCTTCGGATGGCGCTGCGAAGGGAGCACGGTAGCATGCCGAGATAACACGCACGAAGTCACACTAGAATCGTCCGTCGTGGAGATGGTGCAGTTCGTTCGAGGGGCGGCCGTGATCACGTTTTGTTGTTCCGAGCACTTGGTACAAAACATCGTGGTGATATATGCACAGCAATCCCCTCGTCCATCCGTCAGCATGCCACAACCGATCATGTCTTCGTTTGGATGGCAAAGTTTGCCTTAAACATCACGGATGTTTATACACTTGTGTGAGTTGCTCTCTGTCTCTGGATGGATGCACTGGAGGCACCACATGCCGTCAACTTCGGCAAAGAGCGCGTCCGTGCTGTCGTGTGGAGGAGTTGGTACAAAGGCGACGGATCGAAGCTATCCAGTCGTCGAGAAGTTGAGCCGTACAAAACTCGACCAAAGTCAATGCGAGCCTCCTTAGCAACCACAATTGAACGAACGTCAAACGAAGGAGGGGAGGTGGCGCTACCGATGGCCTTCGCCGACTGCACGACGACGTCAGAGGAGCTAGACTCACCGCACTGCAAACATCAAAGCCTGGTCGAACGATAGTTCATACAAGACGGAGATCGAATCCTCCGGTGGCTAGTTGTCAAAGACACTAGCCCTTTGTGCACTCTTCCACGTTTGTTCAACCATTCGGCGCACCGGTCGATCTTGCATCGGCGATTGGCCATGTGCTTCAGGCACAAGGCCGGCCTGACCGCGGCGCCATGAAGCACAGAATGTTCATGGCAGGGAATAAACGGAATCTAAAATCCTGTACATATTTCCTGCTGCGCGAAATGGCTGCGATGGGCCTATAATCCACCGCAATAGGAACCACCCACTGCAGACTTGCGCGACATCGATGGTGGAGTGGTGTTGTCGAGGATCCTGGATACACGTCGTGAAAACGAAGGCCACGAGCCATCGCAACCCTAGTCAGCATTGCAGGTGGCTCGACAGCACGTGCTTCACCTGGAATATTGCATGGGTCGCCACGTCAGCATCACTTTCGCCTGCACATGACCCCCCTTGGTGCAGCCTACTTCCGGCACAGGTTTGGCGGGAAGGGAGGCCAGGGCAAATGCCAAGGTCACCAAAGAAGCTCATATTGATTCCCTTCTTCCCACCAGTAAGGGTTGACAGTGTTTTCCTCGCGTAAGGGCATACTTGATTCACGTTTCATTGAACCCTCACGCCATGGCAAGGATTGACATTCATTGTAGTATCGATGCACAACCACGATTGGTGCCACGTCGGCTGCCCGAACGAACTTGGAACGCACTGTCCTCTCCAGAAGCTGCACATGGACCATTTGAGTTGCTAGCGGCCGCCACCGATGTGCTCGTGGCACTGGCGCCATCCAAGCATTGTCGTCCGTTTGCAGTCGTCCACGACCATCACTCACTACATGCACCAATCACAGCGCAATTTGCAACATGCCGAGTTTCGCGTTTGAGGTATTTGTGGAATCGCCCCCCGCCACGCACCGCTGCGCTGCTGACGATGACCGCCGCCTTGACGTGCTTCTTCAAGGGCTGCGACGAACCTGTCTGTGAAGGGTCGAACAAGTGTCTGCGCCACAAGAAGAAAGGTATATGCCGCACCTCTGGCTGTTGCAACCAGGTCAACAAGCGAGGCGTGTGTGTGAAACATGGTGCTCGTGATGTGTGTGTGATTCCGGGGTGCGTCAGTCTTGGACGCACCAGCGGTTTGTGTAGCAGGCATGCAAGGCTACACCAAAAACAATCTTACGCTGCGGCAAGCGACATCTTGCCGCGGCGGCATGCACAATGCCAAGCAACAGCCTCCTTCAACTACAACTGGTTGCAAGGCCTCCAAGACAACCAACTGTGGCCACACGAAGACATGGAGAAGTGGTGTGGTGAGTGGATGATGATATTAGAGCGGCCAGAGACTTTCGTGATGACGGATGTACTGCCAGATGAAGACTGGCCACTGGTTTGCCAACTCCTGGCCGCCAAATCCGAGGCCAGCGCGTCTTTGTCCATCGAGACGGGCAGCTTGAACGCGATCAACTTTGGAGCTTTTGCAAGTGATCAAGGCAGCGGTAGTCTATCGTCCAAGGTAACACTCAGCGATGTTTGTATTGCGCCCATTGGGACTGTCGCGTGTGATGTCAACGCTTCGATGGGTTCGGCTGTCGCCAACAACAAGACTGTCGTCGCGGAAGCAGCAGGTCCAATCAAACCAGCGTCTTCCTCGACTTCATGGTTGGAGTGGTGCCAGTCGAATCCATCGATGCTGTTGCTCAAGGACTTTATGACCTTTGTGGGTGTCGACGGTGAGTGTGGAAGTGCCCGTAGTCAAAGCCCCATCGACCTTGCGGGCGGCGATTTCGATGGCCTCTTTGATGCGTCGTGTGATTTCCAGTTCGTTCCCGTCTGACATCCACCCGCTTGCCTTGTGACCTGTGCCGGCCATTTGCGTATTTGTTGTATAGTCGCCACAAAAACTGTAACATTCTCGTGTAATTAAGGTATCAAATTCAGCAGAGACACCTTTGTGGCAATGCATTCGAGAAAAGGGAACGAAGCAACCTGTATCATGGCAGCGCGGGCGATCCATAATGTACGAGTGACACGAGGATCGAGCCACAAATGCATCGAATTTTGAGTCCGCAACTGGATGGTGTCGTTGGATTGTTCTCGTTCGATGGCTGGTGGAAGGTTCGGCAGTGCAATTTCGGGAGGACAACGACCTCGCACCACCATACCTCTGTGGGAATTGAAAAAGGAATCGCATGAGCTGTATCACGGATGCGACGGTGGCAATGAGATCATGACGGTGTCTTGGCGGTGGGACCTCCATCACGCCAGATTCGATCCGATTTTAGGTTTCAAGGCACGCTCTTCGTAGTTGTGTGCATCCCTCCAAGGAAGGGACGACAACTATTGTCGGCCATGGGCATACAGACGAATTTCCAACAAGCGCACAGCACAAACCTTGGAAAATACCGTCGTTCGAAGTCGGGTGTAGTATTCGAGACGACGCCACATGCGCAATGGCAAGATGCAGAAAGCGACATCCTGCGCGCATCACGATCACATGCCCGAGAGAGTCCTCGTCGTTTGGCGATGCCACGAAACAACGTCATAGTTTCGAGGGGAAACTGCACAGCATGCGAACGCAACTCGACGACACTTTAGCCGATGACAATGATATCGTCAAGTTGATCATGGTAATCTCGTTAGACTTCAACGACCTCTACCCCACCATGCCGTCGACAACGTTTGGTCCCTTGCGACGTACGTTGACAGCCAACTTCACTGCACAGGAGTTTTCCACCGTGACGCTTGCACTTGCCGTGGCTTTGAGCCGCCGTTGTGCAGCCATTCGCGATGCACTAATACCCTCCGCCATGCGATATACATAAACCACCGTATTGGCGGCAGCGGTCACAACCTGGCATCCTGCATCGCGGCCGTTGTACGCGGGCATGTCGTCCATGGAAATTCATGCCATCGCTAGCATACGAATTGTGCATTGAACGAGTCTCGTGGGATGCCGTCGAGTAGGGTACGACGATGCGTGGTGGCATTGTCGTGGTCGAACCTTCCAAAGTTGTATCGTCCACATCGTGAGCAAGACATTCCTTGTCGTCTTGAGCAGGACCAAAGAGCACATCAACGAGAGCGTTCAACATCCTGCGGTCGAGAACGTCCAAGTCGAATTTATTGAGGTCTTCCAATCTCGGTGAAATGGATTGGTGGTGGTGGTGGTCCAGATCGAATTGTAGCGGTACGTACGACGACGCAATCATCCCGACAAGGAGAATTCAAAAATGCAGAGCAAGGGGGGTCTCGAATGCGGTACGGCCGAGTCGCTGACAGTACAGTCAGCGACCGTCCACGTCTTTTGCAAGCATCCCGCCACGCCTGAGAAAACCCAGCGACAACGCCCCCAACGCACTTCAAGCTTTAGCAACATTGCGAGGTTGGACAATGCAGTACGACGCCGCAGATCTCCACTTCCGACATATTCTTTTGATGACGACATGCGTTGGCGATTTGTGTGCGCCTGCCATGCCAAATAGCACATGGAGTAGAGAGATGAACAGTCTCCCATTCCCATGGACCTGGTAACGTGAATTGGTATCGCGGCATGCGCTGGGCAATCGAACGGACGACGCGACAAGTCATGCCGTTTCAGCACCGTCCCACTGATCCCGGAGCATCTTGGCCGTTGCCTCGGCCGTGTGAGAAGCCAGCATGTAACACGTAATTCATTCCGGTGCAGAAGGCCACAACCACGGGCGGCTGCAGTATCTTTAGATTGATTCAGCCGTGGCCTTGTACGCCGTCGGTGCAACCACGCCATGGGGCCTTTCTCGAGATTAATACACCCCACGTCGCCTGCAATGTCATCGTATCGGCCTCGAGGTCGCGGGGCGACGAACCCTCGTTGGAGGCAGCCAATCTCTCGACCTTCCGCTGCGAAGGCCATCCTGCTCGAGCAGCAGACGCAACCACATCCACTATCGAGCGAAAACTGAACTTTTTGAGTGTCTCACGCTGCTGCGTCGCCGTCATCGACAACGTTGTGCCTGCCGCAGGTCGATTGCATCAAACTATGATTCCGTGCCATGGTGCCGCCAGTGCAGCACGATATGACAGAATTGCCTCTCGCATGGACTTTGAAAAGGGAGCTCTGTCAAATTTGAGTGAAATCCACAACCGTTCCATGTTGTCCGTCCACGATAACCCGTGAAACGATCATACATCCCAATGTAGGCTTTTTCCGGGGTTCACTGTACAACTGTACTGTAGTCTTGGGAGCGCAGCTCGCACTCAGCCAGTTCGTCTTGAACTGTGAGCGCGAAGTAGTTTTAGTGGTGTTCATCGTGGATTCGACCCAACGAAAAAAATAATTTCATCTACTGTGTCAATGTCAATGTTTCATTGCACGCCACATAAAATAATTGGAAGGGCACGTAGCGAAGGGAAGCACCCTGATGGCGAGGCGATCGGAGCATTGAGGAAATGAGAAGTGGTCGGTGGGAGAAGCCCATCCGCCAGTGTAGGCCAACTGGTCAATAAGAGCACGACACCCAAACGATGTGACGTGTGGCCTTCGCTGCAACTGACTACACTAACATGAGGAAAAAGCAACTTCTAGAAGGCACAAAAAACCTCCTACCATTGCACGACCATCGACGACGGACAGGGCAGTGGGGATGCTCTCGACAGAACCGGGTGTCCTGACGAAGTTGACTATTCTCTCGTCGCGTGCATCGCGTTCATGCTCACGTGAGAATGCGCTTCGCCAAAAAAGCCGACCACCTCTGTAAGATGATCTGTTTTAATAAATTCTGCCACCTGTATATTTCAATATCACTTCATAATTGTCCTTCTTTTTGACCAATTGCAGTGCAGAACAAAAACTACTGTGATTGGTTAACGTTTTGAGAG
>NW_008580155.1:1354017-1385826 GCF_000520115.1 Aphanomyces invadans
ACCAAAACGGCGCCACGTGGTGCCTTTTGCACTCTCAGAGATGCATGAGATGGCGTCCAGCATCCCCTTTCCAGTATTTCTTCACGGCATGGACCACACCGGGCTGTTCGCTGAACTTTCAAACATCACGAAACCAAATCGATATTCGACCAGAGGATAGGACGCTGGGGACATGGTCGGCAAATTTGTGCACGACCAGATGCGACGGCGACCTGGTCGCAGTGGGCCACGAGGTCCGCCACGGTCGTCTGGGAAAGGGTGATGGATACCAGACATGTTGTGAGCCATTTCAAGTTGATCGCCACGAGTGCGATGGGTGGGATAACCCGTTTTATACTTCCCGACGTCACAAGGACGGACGCCGCAGGCTTCCTGACTCTGGAATTTCTTCGTCCACTACGGGACGGACTTCCCCTTTACCGACTCGCGCCGTGCTGTGCACTTCAACGTCTTGGCTGACGAAAAGCGCACACTCGGCTATCCCGTCTGGCGATGCAGTGCAACTGCACCTTGTAAGCTTACAACTGCTTCGCAACGCTGTTGTCGTCACCAGAATACGATCCCTATCAAGAAACGCTGCCGAGTTCGGTGGAAACGTCCGAGATTGCCCCTGTGGGGCGAATCTTCACTGGGCAAGTGCAGTGGTGTCGCCAGTCGAGTACTGCATTCCGCGAGAATTCACATGGGATGACGTTGGCGCGAATACTTTTCTGTCGCTTGTAGTGGCGACGGCCGTCGCTTGTCCCACTGGCACCGGCAACACGAACAATCTCCACGCGACTCGTTTGTTGATGGTGGACGCTTTCCGTTCGTAGGCGCAGCGGTGCAACGGCCAGCCGCGTTCATTCGTCTTGGGTGTTTGTTGCCTTGCGTGCTTCGTATCCCTTTGACAACGCTGATATTGCTTCTTCACTGGATCGCCAACGTACCTCCTGGGACCCCTGCTTACGGTATATGCAGCATGCACGCGAAACGAGCCATGGCATCGACAAAAGTGAAATTGGAGGAGTGTCGTGGCTCGCTGTGGTTTTCGTCGTGCTCCCACGATTCGAGGCCACGACAGCTCTGGCAGGCGACGCAGTCGCACGTCCTCTTGATTGAACTGTTTGCTGGGGTCGTACAGCGCACAGCGTCATAATTGAAACATGCACCAACGATGATACGCGAAATTCCGGCAATTCGGACGTCGCGCCAGGAACGAGGTCGAGGCATCAAAGTCCACTGCGTCTGCTCGTGGGCTTCTGCATGTTGTCCATTGAGCGCTTGGACCCCATGCGCTTCCTCCTCGTGGTGGCGCACTTCCATCGCTTGTCGTTTACCAACCGAATATTTCGTTGGTGGAATTTTGATGTCCTCGGGCTGAATTCTGATGTCTGGCAAACAAGATGTCCGTCAAAATATACCGTGGGAGCGATTATGGCACACCGAATGCATAATTTAAGCGACTGCCAGAATCCGCTCTTGAGTGTTGGTTTTCTATATATTTCCTTGGAATGTACTGCACCTATGTGGGCAAAAAGTAGTTGAAATAGCTCGAGCACCAAATGCCAAATAGCTATTTTATTCGATGCAGAGTGGTGGTACCATCGGCGACCATCACTACTGGGGCTGGCCAACATTCACCAGCATGTCATCTATGCCAAGTGTCGGGCATTTTCAAACTTGCAACGACGTGCTTGACATGACCAACGTGAGCGCAAACGCCACGGGCGAGACGTTCCTGAGGAAGTTGCACCGCATTTTGACCCACGAGAGCGCCCTTGTTGTGGGGTGGGATGTCTGCGGTACCAAGTTCACCGTCAAGTCGACAGCCAAGATGGAAGCATCGATTCTGCCACACTACTTTCGATCGACCGGTGATATGACATTCGCCACGTTCAGGAAGCAACTCGTGGCACATGGCTTTTCAGTCGTGGGACAAGCACAAGACTCGGAAACGTTCGAACATCCCGAGTACACCCGTAGCCGCACCAACGCCGTGGCGTTGTCGATGAAACGCCGACGGCTGAGGCAACCCAAGATATCTGCTTCGCCGTCGCCGATTCAACAATGTCAACACAATCGTGCCCGCACGGCCACCAGCGACAACTTGTGGCAGTTGCTGGCGACGGTGTGCTCCGTGAAGGGGAACCCTCTCTTTGACCCGCCCAGTTCCCACGAAGCGGTTAATACGTTCGCCGTCGATGGCTGGACTGAGCTGGCAACACCGGCGGTCGTGTGTTTGTGACAGCTGAAGTGTTTCGTCTTTCCTAACTTAATGAAACCTATTTTGGTAACTTGTATTCCTCAAGCAAAGCCGCACGGAACGACCGAAAAATCTCAGGGCTGAAAATGCCCTCGAAGCGACAGGACACAGCAGCTCTCTGCATCAAAGGCGCAACCAGTCTCGAAATTGCAGTCAGAGTCATCCGAAGACCCTCGTCTCCCGCGTGGAAGTGGTTTTGGACTGCTAGCTTTCATGAACGCAGGCCAAATGTGGATGGCTCACGTCCATGTTCCGTTTGCGTCGCATCTGCCACCTTCACTCGAATTGCATCAAGGAAACCTCCACGGTCTTCCGGATAAAATGGGAATGCTGGTCGTTTAGGTTTTACTTTTCCATATAATTTGATGCCAATTAAACCTTATCCGTGGCATTTTAAATGGGCAATGAATATCCGGATAACGATATCACATGTGCTTTTCGCCATGTATGTCGTCGCCATTCCGCAACTCGACAACCTTCATCATGGCTTCGTCCATCGCGACTGGGTTTGTGAGGAAGCTGTATCGTATGCTAGAAGAGGAGGATGCATCTATCATTGGATGGGAGCCGTCTGGAACGCACTTCACCATCCGGGATGAAGACCGATTGAACTCCCATGTGCTGCTCAAGTACTACCGCGGCAAGCTCACGGCCTTCCGGCAGCAGCTGCTCAACCATGGTTTCGAGCGAGACCCAACGGCGTCGGACCAAGAAACGTACAACCACGCGTACTTTGTGCGTGGTAATCCTGCCGCGTTGAGTCAGATTACGTGTGTGGAGAAACCAAAGATCAAGGGACCCCCTCGGAAAACTTCTAACAAAATCAACAAGGTCGCACGCCAGGAACCATACCCAACGCGGAAACCAACCCACATCCCCATTGTCCCTGGTAGTGACGAAGACACTGTGTGGAGGTTCCTCGTGGGAGTGTGCTACTCGGACGATAAGCTGACATTCAATCCCTCCATGCTGACGACCAATCCCGGCTTTACGCCGTCCATAGTGCAGTTGGCCATAGACGACCCGGCGCCCCCATCTTTCGAAGGGCCCAATCCGCTCTTCGCCAAGACGAGCCCTCCGAATCCTCTGTTTGGAGCCAAGCCATCGCTTACCCCACATTTGGCTCCGCCGCTTCAAGTGTTAAATCCAGTCCTGCCGCAGCAACAACCCTCGTCTGCACCAGCAGCGCCATTGCCTTTGTTTGCACCAACAACTAGCACATCTCGGCTATTTGAACCCCCCGGGACCGCACCGCTTCAGCCTCCAACACCGCCGTCGTCCGATGCAAATGGGTTGTTCCAGCGACCAAGTACCACCGGCAAGTCCACTCCACCGGGAGTCACTTCATCGCTTTTCTTGCCTCCAGGAGCCCCCGCTCCACCACCACTACCTCTGACCTCGTTCCTATCGCCGCCAACCAACTCATTGGTTCCCAAGGTCCCCTCGAGTTCAAGCAACACCAACCCTTTGTTCGACAAGTCTGCCACTCCAACTGGTTTTGGAGCGCTGCCGGCTCCGTCGAGTTCAGGTCTTCCAGCCAGCACCCCCCTCTTCCAGCGACACAACTCATTGGGGGGTGACCAATGGCTCCATCTCGTGTCGTCGTCCGTCGACCGATTCATGAAGTTCTCGGACACGTTTGATACGCCCGAAGATGCCTTCAAGTTTGTCTTGGAAGAGCGTCAAAAGTTGGAAAAGGAAAAGACGAAACTTGACGATGCTGCACTGCCAGACGTGTCGACGAGTTTGTTCAACGGTCTGGCCAACCAAGGCCCGGACGCTCTCATCTCGTTCCTCATGACGTCGTCCATCGACCAGCTTCAGAAAGGCATTGAGACAATCGAATGCATCCAACAGCAACACGACCAACATGCCGACACTTCCGACCACGGCGAGGAAGATGAATGGGACGATGGCGACGCAGAGATGTAGAAGGGTCATGATAGGGACTTAGAGAGCAAAATGAACACGGTAACTTACAACGACGTGAACGTCGTGGGGTATGCGATGGAGCGCAATGCTTGGAAAGACATGACGTGGCATCTGTAGGGTGGTCGCGTCCATGACCATTGTCCCTGTGGAATCAACGATGGCTGGCGAATGCAATGCGAAAGGTTCGACGAGCCTTTGACAGGCAGCTCGTTGAGGTGCAATCGCAAGTTGCTGGGACATGCAAGCAATGTGCTCCATAGCGACCATCGCCGCCAAAGTCGAATGAGGACACCGACCAACACTTGTTTTTTTTACGCTGTGTGTTCGAACTTTGTATTTCTATCTCGTAAGTGTCATGCCGTCACGACGCAAGGTGGGGATTGTTTCACGGGGACAAATGGCTGCTGCAACGGACGAGATCCTTGACAAATGGAGCAAAGTACTGTCCAATGCGCGCTTGCAGTTCAGGAAGCTTCCAGTCGGACGGTGTGATGTTGCCGCGGCAGTTGGCGCTTTGGCAGTGGCACTCGAATGCGTCGCTGTCGCCCGTGGTCATGGCGTTGATGGACCCGTCGTTCACCATGGCATAGTCAATCGTGATTTCGTCGCCGGGGTGGATGTCTCGAATGGCGACGACTGTGACCGAGTCCCACATGCCGCACGATGGATCGCACGAGTGATTGATGAAGTCACTTGTGTCGTACTTTTCACCGCTTTCCTAGAGACACGGATATGACCACGGCATGGACAGTTCACGCAATACCTTCCACGACGGAATTTGCCAGAGATCAGGCGCCACTTGCAGCGACATTTCCAAGTCGCGCTTCGAGATTGCACCAGGTTCGCTCACTTGGTTGCGGTGCACAATCTTGCCGGAAAAAACGACAACGATTTCGCCAGCCTTGATCAGAGCGTCTTTCTGAATGCGCGCAAACATCCCGCGCGAGTCGCCGCTCTTGGTACGCACTTCCGCACGGGGATCATACCAGCTGTTCTCGGTATGCTTTTCCCACACGTAGTCGTTCAAGTGGCCCTTGTTCTTGCGCGCGTACGCTCGGCTGCGCCATTCGGAAAACGTGAGTACGCCACGGCATGCTGCCGTCCCACAGAGGCATCGCAGACCGTAATGCATCGACGATTCCGTTTCAGTGCAGGAGTAGTCGTACGCAAGTTGCTCGCCTTTCTTGACGTCGCGGCAAGTTGTTATGCGCTCGTCACCTTCATACCAGCACGTCGGGTCGCACGAGTGGTTGAAGTACCAGCTCGGGTCGGACGAAGGGTTCAACGTCGAGCAAAACTCTGCAGCGAAAACCGTTAGCACGATGCCACACACGAGTCCATTCTTACTGTCGTCGCCGCGCATATACGAGTACGTAATTAGGGTTTCTCGTTGGGGGTGTGCAAGTATTTCGGCCTTCGTGTACGTGTCAAGCACATCGTGGCCTTCCGCGTACCACACCAACGTCCCCTTGGGCAAGTCTTCCTTGGCAAAGAGCCCCCAGCATTCGAAGCCGTAGTCGTTGAACTGTTTGACCTGCACCACTTCTGTAAGCATGATGTGTGTCTGGTCTGTGGCGCGCGATAGAGGGGCGTTGGCTTGCGGAGGCGAGGGCAAGTCGAAAAGTGAAATGCCAAGATCGCCCCACGGAAATTTCGAAACGTCCGATTTTATTGGACAATTTCGGACAAAATCGTCGATGAAATTCGGATTTTTGCCGAACTTCTCTTGGAATTTTGATTACATTGAAACTCGGTATCTTCCCAATTAGGATTTAGCCCATTCCCCGTGTTTTGGATCACATCCGCGATCTTTCACCCATTTTGCTTTCAAGGCAAGTACGCCAACTTCATCCAACAATGAGGTGGTGCAAGAGAGGACGGTCCATGGTCCGCGGGTGCCAAGTACCTCGACGCTACTTGTCGTAGTGGAGGCAGCGTCCTGCAAAAAGTTACGGTGGCTTGTGAGAGTGCGATCCAAGAACATCTTGCATCAAGCCACCTTGCGACAGCGGGATAGACACAGCCCCCTCACGATTTTCAGTCAATCCACGGCGCGGAACGTCACGGATACGTTTGCTTGATGCCCACTTGGGCCATTGTCGAGAGAATGGCTGGCGCTCGCAGCTTCACCTCACCAGACCACATCAATGGGCGTGCTGAGCCATGCAGCAGATCGTAGCATTGCGTCGCCTGCAACTCATCGTCTAGCCAAGTGACAACGTTGCAAGAACGCAGCATTGTGTGGCCTGTACCTCATCGTCTAGCCAAGTGACGACCTTGCAAAGATGTAGCGCTGAGATAGTCCATGCATATCACAAGCGTGCGCGTTTTGTCTGCTGCCTGTCGGTCCCCCAGTCGCCTCCTTCCTTGCGTGAATCTTCATGTTGAAGTACGCCATGTTGTCGAAAGAACGTTTTACTCGTTTAAACGCGTTTGGAACGTTGGATCGATGGGACTTCGGATACTGGTATCCGGATACGACGCCACTCACGGCATTACCAACCCGTCGATTGAACCGGCGCCGACCCCACGGCACGATGGTGCAGACGTTAGGGGAGGCGGTTGCGCTGGGCGTGGAGACTGTGTCGTCCATTCGGTTGAAGAATGCGACTTGGATCAACAACACGTTTGTCACCGATATCAACGAGTTCCAGCGCAGCAACATGTCCGCTGGCACGGTTGGTGAAATTGCCGAGAAAGCGTGCGCGCTGTTGGACCAGAACCAAGAGTGCTTCACGGCAAACTGGGAGCTCATATGGATGCAGTTCCGATATTGGCTATATCTGCAGACGCCGATCTTTGCCGTGTCGGTGCTCTTTGAATGGCTTGAGATGTCACGGAACCCGTACGTCGAGAAGCTTCGGCGCGTTGCGTCATATAGTGCCCACGCAGTACGTCCGTCCGTTCTCCGTCATGACGCCGGCATCAGCGCAATTCATGGTCATCCATTCGTTTGCTGTTTAGGGTGCAGGACTTCAACTCATTGCATCGCTGTTTTCTTGCGGAGCGTGGAGTACGTGTTCGATCCGTGCTCGATCACAGCCTCAACACGTTCCGTTGTAGTCGTTCGCGCTGGCGCCATGAAACTGAACCCAGCAACTTGGACGATCGAGTCGCTCCTGTTGACGTTTTGCGCGTTTAGCTATTCGCTGCGGTGGATTTCGGCCTCAAACAAGTACGCGGAGCCGTCCACCATGCGCCAGGGCCTTCACGTCATGGATTCGATAGGGTGTATCACTGCCTCCAGCTGAACAACCTCTTCGACTTGCTCTCGATCACGTCGCATTTTGCACTGGGCACATCTGTGGTGCGTTGGGGATTGCCGCTGCTTTGCATTGTCGCGCTGTTTCGTCACCTGTCTTGCTAGGCTGTCGGCAAACTCCGCTACTCGTGGCTCAACTTTGCATTTCTTCGGTCCTACATCATCTACCATGTTCTCGCGACTGTGTTTGACGTGAGTACATGCGAAATGTCAAAGCAACGCTGAACTTTTTCACACAGCGCTACAAGTCGAGCTATTCCATGCAGCTTGGTCGGATCCTCGTCAAGACGGCATGCCTTATCTTCTTTTGTACGTTACCACGACGTCGGCGATTTGGAGCCATCCATTTCAATCGTGCTCTACGTGCGTTTTGATTTTGTGGGATTGGACTGTGAGGACTGCTTGACACTCTTTTGTGGGCGTCGGCGGCGGAGTAACCTCAATTCGCTCACGACGCTCCTTCTCAACATTCGCTCGTCTTGCCTCGTGGTGACCTTAGCATGCACTCATCGTTGTCGGTGTTGTAGCGGCGGCTGTATTGTACTCGCTGGAATACCTTGGCGAGATGCCCGACACGAACTCGTTCTTGGTCCATGTCTACATGTGCCCGACGCCTGCCGGCGACCTCATCCCATCCAACAACACGGACGGGTTCGAGTCGGGGCTGTGCACCGAGCGCATGAGCCTTTTCACATCGCTCTACTTTATGCTTGTGACAGTGTCGACGGTCGGCTACGGCGACATCACACCCAAGACCGTGCTCGGTCGATTTCTTGTACTCTTTTTCATCCCCGCGGGCATTTACTATTTTGCCGCGGAAACGGCCCACCTCGTCGCTATATTCGAAGACCGACGGCTTGGCCGGCGCCAGTATGCTCTCAAGCGGTTCACGCCGCACGTCGTGCTCACAGGAAACCCTTCTGCGGTCCAAGTGCTTGATTTTCTCCGCGAATTCTTCCACCCCGACCACGATCAACATTTGTCCAAGTCTGCGTCCGACCAACTAAGTCCCCAACCGTCGGGCCCGACGAGACGACAGCGCCACGCCGCCGCCCGCACGCGTCACATAGAACTCGTGGTGCTCGTGGAATTCCATGGGAATGTCGAAGCCGAGGCTGCTTTCCACCGAGTCGTATTGGACTACATCGACGCCAATCCACACATCCACGGCAAAGTGACGCTTCTGTCGGGGTCCCCGCTTTCCGACACGGACCTCCGCCGCGCCAAAATTCGCGCCGCGACCGCCATTTTCTTTCTCCCGAACAAGTATGCCAAGCTCGCGAATGAAGAAGACGCGGCCAACGTTCTCCGGGTGCTTGCCGTAACCAACGTCGTGGCCGACGCATCCCACTTGTACGCCATGGTCGTGAATGCGGAAAACCACAAGCTCCTAGAAGCGACGGGAATTCCGTCGGACCATTTGGTGTGCTCGGACGAGATCAAGCTTGGGCTCATGGGTCTGAGCTGCCGGTGCCGCGGGCTATCGACGCTGATGGCAAACCTGATCGGGTCGTTCGACATGGATGCGTTCGATGCGGTCGTGCGCGAAAACGAAGAGAAGGGCAATGTCGGGGCCGGTGACCAAGTGCCGCTCTGGGTCGAAGAGTACGTGACCGGTGCCGCGAAAGAGATTTATGCATGCCATGTCACTGCTCGATTCCACGGCATGTCGTTCCTCGATGCGGCGCACACTGTGTTCCAAGACACGAACGGCCAGGTGCAGTTTCTGGCTGTGCAGGACGACCACGAGATTGTGACGAACCCTGGCCACACGTTTGTGTTGACGGAGTCCACCAAGGTTCGAACGAATGGACACGAAAGGTCGGATGATCTGGTTTTAGGTGTACATGATTGCCGAGTCGCTCAAGACGATACAGCCGTTTGCTGCCGTTGGCCAAACCATGCACACATCCAAGTTGATGGCACTGCTCAAGGTTCGCAATCAACTCGTCAAAGCTGCCCACCGCGCTCGCCACACGGTACACATCACTGCCTTGATAATTCTCCATGACCACGGCATTGATGTCAGTGGTGCAGGTCGAGAAGCGCATCCCCATGTCCGTCCGGGACTACATTGGCCGCATGGTGACACTAGAAAAGGCGTTGCCGCCCCCGCCCGCGCTCTTGGATGTTGGGGGACATATCGTGATTTGCAGGTTCGACCAACTCGAGATGTCTTGGGCTCATCGACGGGGATCCGGTAGCGGCCCGTCGGGTGACCAAACGATTACGCGGCTGGTCAACTTTTTGCGGCCACTGCGCAAGGACCACGTCATGGCGCCAGTCGCTGTTGTGATCATCCACCCGACCGAATTCAAAGACAGCGCGTGGGCCCAGTTGAGTGTGTTTGGCAGCGTGTATCATTTGCAAGGTAAGAGCCATACCAGCATGGCCAGGAGTGACTCACGTGGCATCGACAGGGTCGCCGCAGAAGCACAGCTGCTTGGTCCGCGCCGGGATTTACAAGGCGTCGGCCGTGATCGTCCTGGACCAAGGGTCCGAGGAAGGGGTGAGCGGTGTCTTGGACCAAAAGCGGCTGCATGTGTGTAACTTGACGGCATTTGTAGAATTTGACGGATTCTGAAGCGATTTTCAAAACGATGCTGATCGACGCCGCGATTCAGGACACGCCCCAGTTGGTCCACTGCGACCAGTTCTCGATCATCGAGCTCAAGGAGGAGCATTTCAACAAGTATTTGGACATTCTGCACGGTAGCGGAAACGACAGCGCCTTCCCAATTCCGCCGGTGGCGCCACCTCCACCATCGTCGGCAGTCCCGTTACGCGCCAACTCGATGAACTCGATGCACACCACGAGCAATCGATCGGCCACTCCCATGCTGTCCGAGACGCCGCTAAGTCCGCAACCCGTCAAGGTCGCGCTGTCTTCACTGCGCCCGACGCAATCCCTGGCGCAGCAGCAAATCCCGCAGTCGTCCCGGTCCCGCAGCTCCCGCGCGTCGCAAGCTTCGCGCATCTCACATGCCTCCCAAGCAACCGGTCGTAGGTTGATGCTGCAGCGAAGCTACTCGATGGACTTTACGCAATGGGTGGCAGACAAGTGGTCGACGACTAAGGACATTCTCGCCGAAATCCGCACGGCGTTGTTCAAGAATGATCTGGCGCGCGACGCCACCGACAGCCGCGGCACCGCCAACAAGGCATACGCCCTCATGGAACAGTTCAACGTGGACGACGAGACGTTCTTCCAGGAGCGGTACATCAGCGGTGGGCTCTTTCCGGCCTACGTCGCGGACGAGCTGCTCATTCAAAGTTTTTACAACGCGTCGATCAACATGTTTATGCGCCATGTCCTGGACGGCAAGTCCATCTTCATGCTGTACGACATCCCGGCGCAGTGGCGACACCTCCAACTTACGTATGGCGAACTCGTGGAACGAATGACGCGGCAGCATTCCCATGCTCTGCCCATTGGGCTCCTCCGCGCGCCGTCGTTCCTCAATGGCGCGGCCAAGCCGTACGTGTACACGTGCCCATACGTCCACACGATTTTGGACCCCCATGACAAAGTCTTTGTCCTGATCAACCACAGCGCGATCCATCGAGTCGCAAAGAAGTTGCAGCGCCGATTTTCCGCACGGAGACGTTGGCGCCATGCCACCGCAGATGCTGCTTCCCAAGCGACACCACGCCACCGTCATCCGTCCAGCGATGAGTAACGGATCGCTAACATTGAACTTCACGTGCTGCTCCTTTGTATTCACGGCACGAAGAAGATCCGTGGACGTCGCGTCGCCGCATGCTCCTGTCGCATCTCCCCGCGACTCGTGTATTTGATTGAGAAGATGTAATTGGCAGGATTCAAAAAATGGCGATATTTTACTACTTGGGTATTTTTTTCAAGCGCCAAGGGCATACAGTATGACGGTAGTGTCCGAATAAAATGTTGTCGAATTATTTTGCTGGTTGGGATGTTTTTTTCGTCGAAAGTTCCAAACGGTTGAGGAACGTCAGCGGCGGCGGCCATCAGACCGGCGGTCCAACACCGACATATCCATCATCGCTGACTCCTCCCAGAGACCACACATTCCACCAACTCCTAGCCACAGAAAGTATCGGGCCATGGGAGAACTCCACGCACGGTACAAGTACAGAGTCGACCGCATGACTTATGCCTGTCCTGGTGAAGACGACGACAAGACGCGTGGACAGCAGTCGCGCCCGCTGCTGGAGAAACGCGTGCGCAGCTACATGTCGTTCACCCCATCGTCAGACCTCTTTCGCCGCGTGCGAGCTGATTTGAACAACGTGCAGATTCTGAAGCTTGGTGGCTTCGACCTTGGCGATCGAGGAGCGTGGGTACTCGGGAAAGCACTGGCGTCCAACGAAAGCCTCGGGTTGCTGGATCTCGGATTCAACGGTATCACAAGCAAGGGTATCGAGCAGATTGCGGAAGCTCTTGAGGAAGGCAAGAATCGGACGCTCAAGACGTTGTATCTCAGTGGAAACGGCGTTGGCGTTGGTGGCGCGGCGCGACTCGCGGGAGCATTGCGGTCCAACAAGTCGCTCAAAACGCTGTACCTGAGCGGAAATGGCATCGGGGACGAAGGGCTGAAGCATCTTGCCGACATGCTGCGGGTGAACACATCGCTCACAGCGTTGTACCTTGGCACAAATAGCATTGGCAGCGGAGGAATGGCCCACCTCGCGGACGCGCTCACGGTCAATGAGCACGTGGAAGAGCTCATGCTGAGCCAGAATCGCATCGAGTCTGCTGGGGTCTTGAGCCTCGTCGAGGCGTTTGCGACGGCGAATCTGCCACTCCAGACACTGGAGATTGGGTTCAACGGTATCGATGCGGCGGGGGTGACCGCACTCGCTGATGTCCTTGATTCCCGACCCAACCAACTTCAAAATCTGTACTTGGACAACAA
Source organism: Aphanomyces invadans (assembly GCF_000520115.1). NCBI lineage: Eukaryota > Oomycota > Saprolegniomycetes > Saprolegniales > Verrucalvaceae > Aphanomyces > Aphanomyces invadans. The sequence goes on from NW_008580155.1 coordinate 1,366,352, forward strand.
TCCCGTGGGCGATGCCGGTGCTGCAGCGTTGGGGCGCTGTCTCGCCAAGAAGGCCAAGTCGCACTCGTCCCTCCGTGTCCTCGACTTGAGCTACGCCCAGTTGAGTCTGCTCGGCTTCCGCGACTTGTGCATGGGACTTCGAGATTCCACCACCCTCATGGGACTCCTTCTCGACGGTCACGATTGGGCTTCTACCAAGTACATGGAGCGGCCGCCGCCGAATGTCGCTTCACTCGCCAAAGATGACGCCTACCAGTACGCCGCCAAGTGCGTCGTGACGGCACTTCAGATGAACCCGTCGCTTCCCCTCGTAAAGTTGACTGGAGTCAACTTGAGCTTTGCGCCGGGGCTGAACGTCGATCTTCCCGAAGGGAAGGAGGCCATGCAACCGGTTTGTGCATTGAACGAGCGCATCATGAACCACGTTCGACGAGTGGCTATGGGCAACCAAACCAACGCGACCGCGCCGCCGCCATCGAGCGAGCTAGCGTGTGGAGACAGATATCAAGAAATGATCCATCAATCACGGAAGGTGCTGGAGAAGATCGCCGCGCTCCCTTTTGACGCGGACGAATTGAACGCGCTGTGTGCGTACTATTGCGCGGATTTGCTCAAACCACAGCAGCAGCAGCAGAATAAAGGCGATGATCCATTGCACCCGGCCAAACGACGGAGGCTGTCTGTGGACCACTCGAACGAAGCCATCAACGACCAGAACGACCATCCCTCCCCTCGAATCAGTCCTCCTTGTCGCGTCGCCGTGTATCCCAAAGTTGAGGTACGGTCAGTTCGCCTGATGGATTGCTTGCAGAGTGGGTCCGTGAGTTATGGTATGTTCTTAGAAGCTGATCGTGTGTGTGTAGCATCGGCTGCGTCTCCTGGCACGAAGGGAGGACGAAATCGAGCGGCACTGCGGCGTGCTTACGGTTCTCCGACAGCTGCACTATTTAGTCAAGTCACTGAACTCGATGGAGAACGCTTCGGCGCTCATTGAGACCGTCTTAGGCACGGACGAAGGCGGCAGTACCGGCAGTTCCGCAAGTACGTCGCCGTCATAATACAACCCCATGTGAAATGTCCTGAGATTTGATTGATTGGTCCATTCATGGAAAATTGTGCAATTCCAGCCAATGGTATAGAAGTTCAGCCCTCCAATTTAACGCGACGGACATAATGTCTATCAACCGAACAACTGCGTTTAAACCCACACACATGTACGTTTTTCATTCAACGCTTCCGCTTAAAGTTTAACCTAACGTTTTAACAGCTTGATTGTAAAAGTACACTTGCCGCAGATCCCAGCATTTGGAAACATGAGCGCCGCCGCGACGACTGCAACGGCGCCAAATGAAGTCCTCAGCCATGGAGTAAGCTATATTATGTTCGTGTGTGACGTGGGCTGTCTCAACTCATCAAACACAGCTCCCGGCAGTTGAAATCTTTAGCGGTTGGATGCAGATCAAGACACAGAGCTACGTGAATGTAGTACGTCTTCTTCGTCCGTTCTTGACGCATGCTGACCAAAGCGTGATTGCAGCGGCCTCGACATGTTCGTTACAGTGTCTTGGCAGTGCACCCGTTGAAACCCACGAGCATCATGATGTACACGTTCAAGTTCCAGCCGTCAACAGATGAGTTGGCTGCGGCGTTGGCTGACTGCTCGACCAAAACCGCATACTCGGACCTCAAGTAAGATGGTTCTTCTGTTCAGTCAGCCGATATCTTGAATTGCCATCACGTATAAGAATCTAGATTCGTCCCATGGGACAAGCGGGATCGTGGATTCCTCCTTCATGCCTTGGACAAGGAGGATCGACCATGCGTGCTTGAGGTGGAGGTCAAGACAACTGACTTGTACGACGCGTGGGCCAACAACCTCACTTCCGAGGTAACGCATTGAAACGATCTCTTGATCCCAGCACTGTTGTATCTCATCCCGCGATGGATGATGTTGTATGCAGTCCACATGGCGCAACGTGGCAACGGCGGCACTTCAAAAGCTGCCCAAAGCCAAGACCGAAATGTGGCGCAAGGGGGCGTCCATTCACCGCGGGCTCCAGAATGACACGGGTGCGTAGATTTCGCATTGTTGCCGTGGAAAATATCGAGATCGGTGTTGACTGCCCAGTTAGGCGAGAACAATTGTTTTCTCAACGTGATCATCCAAAGCTTTTGGCACTTGGTGCCGCTACGTCGTTTGCTCTTGGACGTCACGATCAAAGAGAGCGCCGACGAGAAGAACGACGATGGCAGCGAGACCGCTGCCACCAACGTGCTCAAGACGCTCAAGGCTACCATGATGGCGTACGAAGATCCGTCGTCGGGGTCACTCCATCCTAAGGAGTTGCGCCAAGGGCTCAGTCTTCTCTACAAAACGGTTTGTCCAGGGCGTGTTTACTTGCATGCAAATATCGTGTTCACTCGGCGTCACACGGGCTCTCGTGAACTCATTCAGCAGCAGCAGCATCTCCGTTGACATTTTCGATGTCGAACTAGGACAAACTGTTTGCCGAAGGATCGATGGCCGATGCCGAAGAAACACTTCTGACGATCTTGAACCTTATGCACCAGCAATCGGTTCGTGACATGTTGGTCGTGCCAATGAGTCGAACGGCCCACGATGCATGCGTGCCCGAAACGGGGTCGAATGGGGCCTGACTCCTACTTCATCCGATCTAGGATATGATTGAACTCACCGAGGCCGAGCGCGCCACACTCAAGCGAACGCGGACAATTACAAGCAAGAGCGTCGAAGGCTACGTCGAGAAGCCGTTGGCAGTGTTTGACCCAAACAGCATTCCACACATTGTGTTTAGCCATCAAATCTACGACCGACATGTGTGCCAGAATTGTCGCCACTCGTCGCCATGGGAGCTGTGCAGCAACTTGGTGAGTTCGAAATCCAAGACACATGACACAGATGGTGCGAGTGAACTGGACTTGCACAGGTCTTCAGCACTTACGCGACGGCTGCGCTGAGTTTGCGGCAATCCAACATGGAGTCGATGCTTAAGCACCTCCCCGACGCAATCAACGGCGACTTGGGCACTTGCCATGACGAAGCATGCAACGGCAAGCTTGCTACCGAGGTAGGGTCGGTCCACATGCCCTTTGTGGAATCACACTCGCGCCGTGGCGAGTGGCATAGCTCATGCTGACGTGAGTAGCGCGTGATCCATCGGTTTCCACCGGTGTTTGCCATGTCTCTGCTATGGTCCAGCAACAGCCCGCCGAAAGAAGACATCCAGACGCTGCTCTCGACGATCAGCGACACGCTGGACCTGTCCGAAGCGTTCAGTGTCGACGGAGAAGCCGCCAAGATGGCCCAAGTTCTCCACGGTATTCGAGCTCAGTACCGGTTCAAGGGTTTTGTATGCTACTATGGCAAGCACTATTTTGCATTCTTCTTCAGCACCGCGCACCAGCTCTGGCTGCTATTTGACGACAACAAGGTGACCGACATTGGCAAGTGGACCGACGTTGTCGAACAGTACGTTCGGTGGCATGCATCCATGAAAGGCTGATGTTATTGCCTAGCTGTGTGAAAGGGCGCTACCAGCCCGTTTTACTCTTTTACGAAGTACCAGACGCCCGAAAGGTACGCAGCATTCGGGCGAGGTCTGGTCGTTCGCTCACTCTCCAGAGCTATTCGAATGCAATCCAATTGTGTTTGTAGGATTCGTCCATTGGGCTCTTTCGTGGAGAAACCGTGATGGCTGTGCCAGAGCAAAAACCAGCACCAACACCTGGGACGTCGCAGATCCTGGCGTCGCTCAAGTTGAGTGGTTCGTCGTCAGCCAAGTCGGCCATCATCGAGCCATCCGACGCTCGGGTGGCACCGGCGGCCGTTGTGACACTCCAGAACGCAAATGGGTCCCTGAGCCAGCTCCCCACGGCGGGCGCGAGCAAATTGTGGCAAAATATCACGGCCGTGAACGAGGCCATTGCGATGCCTCCACGCACCAACATTATGCTCAAACCACTGCAGCCGCTCGAGTACGACGTGGAGTTCCCAGTCGATGCAGTTGTCCTGGGGCTGTACTTGGAAAAACTCGACGACGACTTGTGCGTGACAGCGTTTCCCCGCACCCCTCACGGGGACAAGTTGGAGGCGGAAGCGAGTGGCGTCATTGGGCTTTTTGACACGGTTGTGATGGCCAACGGCCATCCCCTTGGCCATTACACGGTGGACAGAGCACTCAAGATGATCCAAGCACAGAAACGCCCGCTGCGCATTCGATTCAAGAAGTCCCAGCGGGTTCAAACGCTGCTGGACATGGGATTCTCTTTGGACCGAGCACTGGAAGGACTTCGCGTTGGACGAGGCAGCGTCGACGTCGCCGCGGAGCACTGCTCTACGTCGCAGACGTAATCGATGTGTAATGCGATGTCGTGGCGGATGTGAGGGTCGCGTGGTATATATCATGTGTCGACGGCAAGGCTTGGGGCGACTTGTGCAACGAGAGAAAGGGAGATGTCATGACTGGTCGCACCCATCGAACGAGTGGACGATCAACTTGCGTTTGAAAAGTGATGTGATGTTGTCGATCGTGTCGAACGTCTGCCTGCCTGCTGGCATCGAAGTCGTTGAGTCGCCGATGCTTGCCTTCACGCCATGCCCAGCGCAAGGTGAGGATATTGGTTGCCGATCCGGCGCACGAATACAGCATACGACCGTGAACAATCTTGTATTGTCGTCGATTCCACTTGGAGCCATGGTTTGAGAAGTCTGCCTAGATCGGCATATTCGAGGGGATGAGTACCCTCATTGCCAGAGCCACAGAGCTGCTCAAGTTTGGCTTGTCTTGGATTCGGGAATGGCACGGTTTAGGTCGGTCAAGTATTCTGCTGCCATATCACGAGTGCATCGAGCACGACTGTTGTCTATCCGTGCTTCATGTCAAAACACTCGATGGTAGACGTCGCGATCGCGGCATGTTTTCCCAAGACAGGACCGAGCTGCACGCCCATGGTGGAATATCCCACCAACTTCCTAATGCCTGGACCGCCCGATTCTTCTCCGGAATTCGTCCACATCGTCGCGACCATCGTGCCAGAGCATGGCAGCAGCGGTGTCTTCACCGTTGTACGTCTTCCACCCGGAATTACCCGTAGCAGTAGCAACGTCTTGCTAAAACTGTCACGTTGTGGCTACGCACGACTGAAGAGATTGCAGTCTTGGTGTTTGGTGCTCGGACAACAGTCATTCGTCCATACGACCGGTGTGCTTTCTGATGCTCTCGCACCCCGAAGGCATGACAGATGCTGTTGCCTACGATAGAAACAGAGTTTGCGTATGTCTGATACAGAAATGGCTGGATTTCGCTGAGTCATCGAGTAGACTTCGACATGCATGAACCTTGTAGTCGTTGGAACAAGTCGATTTCGCATGGTCGAGACCACATTATGTCGGTCTGCACGCTTCTTGCAAAGTTTGCCAACCAAGTAACTTGTCAACTTAAAAAAGGCCAGAGCAGCGAGGGTTGCATCCGACATAGCATTGATGCCGAGCCACCAACGGACTCGTCGACCAAACCGGGACTGCGCCTCACAAGCCACGGGGAAATTCAAAATCGTACTAACGAGACTGCAAATTGCAAAAAGACTGGTTTTTTTAATTTCAATCATTGCCACAAGTAGCACTTTGGCGCAGAGGAAGCGTGTTGGGCTCATAACCCAAAGGTCCTTGGATCGAAACCAAGAAGTGCTATTTGTTTTCCTCACATGATGGATAAATTCTATTTTTGGTTAGTGTGGGGACGGACGAATCGACACGAATAGCCTCCGCGCCCTGTTTGGCCTGGCGGAATGATCCCATCGAGATATATGGTGACATTTGACTCTCCTGCACCCGTGCCTGCCACCAACTTCATACAATTTCAAAGCGTAAAGAGACTGGAACATTTGCGATTATGACCACGTTGTGGCCGACACCGGTTGGACTAGGGCATGTGTGATCGTGATGACAATAACCGCGCATCCTGTTGGGTGCAATCTGGCCCAGGGAACCAGCCATGACGCTCCAAGCATCAGGCTTCATATGTGCAGTTGTCGTGAAACCCAGTATGTTGTCGAATTCATGTGGTTGGCTCGATAGTTTTGAGTGTGAAAACATGCTGGAGAACACCGTTCGACACGTTCTTTCACGCATCGACCGGTTTCCAGCGTCCACATGCAGCAGATAAGGGATTAAATTGAAGAATTTGTGCTTGATTTTCGTAGGGTTGGTTGGTCATTGCAAACATTGACTTTGCGCATGTGCTTCCACACTCAATTCAGTGGTGTACCGCATTTCCTGTGGGTCGCATCACAGCTTTGCCGTGTGATGGACTGGCGCACGAAGGTAGTAGTTTTCGTAGCACCACAAGACAAATTGGCCGGCTTTGGACTCGACCAGTTCTTTGTGACGATCTTGGTACTGCCGGGGGGCCTCCGACATGTTGATGTACTGCGCGAGAAATGGATTCTGGGGTGGCGCCAAGATCAACGACGCGTGAGAGCAGAACGAAATGTCTGCCGCCGTAAATGACGTTCCGGCCACAAACTGCGCTCCGAGCGGTTTGTCGCCCAAGATATCGTTGACTGCGTTGAAAGTGGATTGTATTTTTGTCCACGATCGCTCCACCCCTTGTTCCGTGATGTTGAGCGCCTTTGTGAGCGCTGACTTGAGCAAGGGAAATGCTGCCGACGCCGCGTATGACTCAATAGTGCCCTGAATGGGGTCAATGATGATGCCTTTTGCCACGGAAGGTGGGAGGGAAAATACCAACCCATACCCAAAGCGTCGGGCGGCAGGACCAAATTGGTTGTCAAACCACAGTTCCTTTTCTTTCACGCCTGGATGTGGATACAACGACGGCAAAGCAGTCCCGCACAGAGTGAGAATGGCGTCGCTGTCCTTCAAGCACGTCGAAGGCGACGTCACCAGCAACGGCACACTCTTCCCACCTTTGGGTTTCGTGGACATGTAGTGGAAAAGGGGGGCATGCATCTCTTCCACAAAATCGATCTTGGCAACGCGTAGCCCCCATCGCGCCTTCTCGCAGTAATTGGATGCGGGAATCGTCACGAGCACGTGCCGTGGCCCCATGCTTGCTCGCGTTTGTTGTCTCGAGCTCACTCGACATCTGTATCCGGAACCCTAGCCTTGCCGTTACCGATGGCCACTACTGTCGGATCCATGGACGAGGAGCAGATGAACGCTCATTGAAACATCGACCTTTTCGCATTCGCATTCCTTGCTCGAACGCTTGATCGCGGCGCCAGGAAGCGCCGTCGTCCACCGGGCGCGATCGGGCGAGGTTTGAAAAGGAATCCAAGCTATTTCATTGGTGGAAATCGTAACGGATAAACTCAATTCACCAATCAAAACCATTCAACTAAAACGTACAAGCTCTGAATTTATTCATGGAAGAAAGTTATTCAATCGTTATATGTAAATAAAAATATCTGCATTTTCATTGGCAAGACAATAATTGCTTGATCGTGACGGTGACGATGGAAGCTATCCGATTGTGAAGCCGCACTCGCGTCTTCAGCGTGTAAGTGCACGTTAATGCTTTGTGCATCGACGGCACCTCAGGAGCAAGTTTCCGACGACATCGTTGTTGGAAGGCAATGCATAACATGTGACGAACGGCCGCTCAAAGTTGAACACAGCCACGACATCACCGTTCAAGGGAAATGTTTCGAAAACATGTATGAAGCGGACGCGCGATGATGTCGCAGCTCAACGAACGCACCTAGTTGTGCGTGTTACAAGTCCTCGGAGGGGTAGTGCTTCTGAAAGCAGTACAGGACAAACTGTCCAGCTTTCGACGCCCGAAGTTGGCTGTAGCGAGCTCGGAAAGTTGTGGGCATTTCGTCGGGGTGAAAATGGGGATGAAGGTATGGATTCTCCGGTGGTCCAAGCAACAAGCTGGCGTGTGAACAAAATGAAATGTCTGCAGCAGTAAACGAAGGTCCTGCCAAGTACTTCGACCCCAGCGGCTCGTCTCCCAAGATAGCGCTGGCTTCATCGAATGCTTGCTCAATCTTTGCCCACGATCGCTCGATGCCAGCCGCGGACACGTTGAAGGCATTGGTCAACATCGTTTGGAGCATTGGTAGCATGCATGCCACTGCGTACGACTCGAGGTTTCCTCGCAACGGATCAGTGATAGCGTGCTTAAAGGCCGACCCCTTCTTGGCAAAGAAGAAGCCGTACGCATATCGTCGCGCGTGGGGCCCAAACTCGGTGTCATACTTGAGTTCTTGTGACTTGACATGTTCATGGGGATACAGCGAAGGAACGTGCTGGCCACACAGCGACAGAATCGGGTCGCTATCCGTTAAGCTAAGCTTTGTCTCGAGGCAATACAGAAGCGGCACAGAGGACCCGCCCTTGGGTAGAGTGGAGAGCCTGTGGAATGCAGGTGCATGCATCTCTTCGATGAAGTCGATCTTCGCCAAGCGCAAGCCCCAACGAGCCTTCTGTACGTAGTTCGAGACCGGGATCGACACGAGGATGTACTTTGGCATCGTAATTGATGGAATGTCGATTCAAGATGTCCGTCCATGGCGGGTGCCGTCGTGATTACTTCCGTTGTGCGAGTAGAAATCAACAATTCCGGATAATTCACCAAACATCCGGATAAGGACGGATACGACGGAGAAGCTACCGGATAAGAGGTGTTGTCCCAGAAAACCGAAAAAATATCTTGATCTGGAACCAGCGCCATCGTCGCCGACGCCGCTGTTCCGACATGCTGGTGGGCCGCTTGTTGTCACGCACGATATGCAACGTCTTGGGGTACGCGTACCCAATTTACATGTCGGTTCAATCAGCGAAAAAGGAAGACGCGACGGACGAACACATTCAGTGGGTGGTTTTCTGGACGGTGAATGCGTGCTTTGCCGTGTTTGAAATCCTCGTCGACTTTCTCGGCAACTATATTCCCTTCTACTACGAAGCCAAGGTGTGTATGGTGGCGTGGCTTGCGCTCCCACAGTTCCGTGGCGCCTTGCAAATCTACGACACTCTCATTGCACCGTCCTTTGTCAAGTACGTTGCTCCCCCCTTCATGCAACAATCACCCTAATCTTCATGCAGGTATGAAAAGACACTGGATGCGCATATCGACTTGGCCAGCGATAAATTGTCGCAGTTGTGCCGCGACGCCGCTTCGTTGGCAATGCAGAAAGGCGCGGGTGCCATCGTTCAGGTACAGAGTTAGATAATCGTAGTCTCAAGGGTTCACAGGTCGTGGGGCACTAGGGACAGCAATACATTGTCATGCAAGCTATGCAACAAGCGTGGAAAGTTCCCACGAGTCCCATGAATGCAGCTGCAGCATCGTCCAGCCCACCATCAATTCCCACTTCACCGATTTCGACATCATCGACAAATCCTATGGCTGGGGCATCTAGCACTACCAAGCTGACCAATAAAGAGGTCCGACTCGATGCCTCCATCCCATCAACACCGCTGGAACCAGCGCCATTGCCGCCACCGGTTCCAACATCTCCAGCCGCATCCCCAAACGCAGCAATCCAACAATCGACCCCGGACGATGTTCGATCTTCTCCATCTCGGCAGGACAAGGAAGCGGAGCTTCTCGGTCATTTCCGCGTGCTGCTTTCGCGCGGTTTGAAGGTGCGCCACCATACCAAGTCGCGCCTCTTGCGACTGAGCCCAAGTGGCAACTATTTGTTTCTCGAATCCAAGAACAATCGTGGGGCAAACGCTCCAGCTGTGTTGTCTCTTCTCGCGATCCAACTCGTCGACACGATCGGGTCATCGGACGTGTATTTGACGGTGGAAACCCACGCGGAAAAGGTCACTGTCGAAGCGGAGGCCAAGAAGACGCGGGATCTGCTCGTCGCGGGGCTGCGACTCCTTGCGGTGGCATTCCAGAAGCAAGGGAAGCGGGACTTGACGCGGCTGGCAGAAATCGCCGCCAAGCAGAAGAAGCAGCTCGCGTTTGACAACTTGTTGGTCCATTGCAACCGTCGCAATACCAACATGCGGCTGTACTGAAGCGAAGCGGGTCGAGTTGGACGAAACCACCACCTGGTGGATTTATAGCCAATGAGAATTGTCCATTTCTAACGAATCCACCAATAGCTGCATGGTATCGGTGCGAAAGGCCTTTCAAGGCAGCCCATCAGGGAAGTGAACCACGACAGTTGCCGCCTCGGCCAGCTTTGAGAAGGAAGCAAACCTCTCGCCTAGCTCAGAGATCGTCCTCCGGCGTTTCTGACGTCCTGAGGCAGTGAACTCGAGAAAAACTTGCTAGGGTTTGCCCTCGAGTATTTTGAAGTTTGTATGCACCCAGCGCACGCAAACACGTGGGGACGAGTTTTGTATGGCCCGAATTGCGGCTGCAAGCTGCCGCGTTTTGGGCTCGCTCAGGAGGCTGTGATTGGGGTCGAACTGTGGCCAACACAAGTGCAGCATCCCTGCCGCTGCCGGGGCGGTGTTGTACCTGTCGTCCTGGCAAGGTGGCAACCCGTATGGTACCATTGATTGGCCAACAAACTATCGAAAATATGCAGTTTTTAACCTTGATTACGAGAACGCTTGTAGGATTGGGTGGCACAAACTGTCAATGCTCGCCAATTTCAGCGGCGCATCAAGGCCACGCTGGGACTCAAACCCACGTCCGACTACAACAAGACGGACTTGGCCAAGGTTTCTGTCGGAACCAAGCAAATCATGGCACAATTCAAGGTCTTTTCCGAAATTGTCGAATTGTATTCAAGTACAGTCCGTCCGATGATACCTCCGTGTCAGTTGGCATGGTGGCTAAGCCAGCGAAAGGTTAGATGACCTTGTCGAAGTGGCTCATTGTGTTTGATGGGAGAAGGTAGTATTGCCCCCCCCATCGCGATTGGAAAATTCGAGGAATTGCGTTCTCGAATGACTTCTTCATTATTAGCCACCCTGATGGGATCCCAGGTCTTGATCGTTCGTCGACCAATTTTATCCACTTTTCGGTAGAAGACACCAGAAATTTCTCCAAGCGCCACAACGCCTGGAAGAACTGATACAAGCATCCGCTGTGGCTGTAGTTGCGAGGATACTATTCTAGGTATTAAATGTGGCAGTTTTATGAGTCAGCTAATCAGAATGCTACATCAAGGTATAATTGGCCAATCATGGGCTAATGCATATTTGACCAATTAAAGGCTAAGACGCATTTTTGCTTGACGCTATATTGTGTTTTACAGTTAATCCATGGATTTCGCGCGTTGAGCGCAACATTATCGGTCACTCATAATGCGGATTCTGATTGGTCCAAATTTACTAATCACGACAGTGGCCACAATTTGGCACACTATCGCATCATGGCGCCGGCAGCGATTGTCGTGGTCGGCGGCGGGTACATTGGCATCCAGTTTGCGCAGGATCTGGCGAAGCAACTGAACCCTTCCCAAGCGTCTATTACACTTATCGAGAAGAACGACTTCACGTTCCACTGCGTGGGTGTCCCCCGCGCGTTGGTTGACCCGACGTACGTGAAGAAATTGTTCATTAACATCGCCCATGCCCTTCCCCCCACGGCGACGGTTCTGCGTGGCATCGTCGACGAAATCGACGGCATCAACAATGCCGTCGTTGTGCGACCCATTGTAAATGACAGGGCGCAAGAAACGACCACGCGTGTTCAGTTTGACTACCTCGTCCTCGCGACGGGCAGCAGCTACGTATCCCCAATCAAGGTTCCCCTCCATGAATACACCCGCGCAAACGTGGTATCGGCTATCCATGCAACCGCCGAGCGCATCAAGGCTGCGTCGTCCGTCCTAATCGTAGGAGGTGGCCCTGTGGGGATCGAAGTCGCGGGCGAAATCGCATCTGCGTCCCCGACGAAGCGAGTAACCATCCTGGAGGGACAAAATTCGTTGGTGCACAATGCAAAGTTAAAGGACGAGTTTCGAGCGCAATTGACGGAGAAGCTCATGCGCCTGAACGTCCACCTTGTACTAGGCGAGCGGCTGCAGCTTCGCTCCAGCGACTGCATGCCGCACGCAACAACTTTCACCACGAACAAAGGCACGAAGATCGAAGCAGACATGCATTTGTTGTGCGCTGGCATGTCCCCGAATGTGGATCTGATCCGTAAGCTTGACGCATCTCTGCTGTCCACGACGTCGAAAGGCGTTCGTGTGAATGGCGCGTGCCAAGTCGACGATCCGCGCTACTCGCACGTGTTTGTCGTGGGAGACGCAAGTGACCACCCCACACCTAAGCTCGCGTATGTTGGAGGGTTTCAGGCCGCGCATGTCGCGACGGAGCTAGCCAAATGGGTGGCTGCCGGCAGCGGTAACTCGATCAAGTTGACGCCGTACGTGCCTCCGTCGACGGAAGGCATGCTGATTCCTCTGGGAAAGAACGTCGGCGTCGGTCAAGTGCCTCTCTTCGGTGGCGTCGTCGTTGGCAATGCCGTTATCCGCTTCATCAAGGGACATGATTACTTTGCCACCACGTTCTGTAGCAAGTGGCGGACGACAGAAGATGGAGACCCGATCCTGGTGCACGGATGGGTTCGATACGCGATGGCAGCTGCTGCGGTCGTCGCGGGCACGTTGGCTGCGTGGCACTTCTCCAAAAGTTCGTAGCATCGTCAACAAAAACTGTGCACACTCTAGTGCAGTCAGGAAATATGTGTGCTTGCAGTGTACGTAGCTTGTCTTTACTTGCAGCTTCGAAGAGTGCAGGATTCGCAACGGCACGTTGCCTGGAAATGCTTGGAGAGATTCGGTCATTCCAGGCCGATCTGGCTAGCGAACTTCCACGCCATCGACACAAGACCGCCAAGCCTGACCGTTCCTGGCACAGTTGAACAAAGCGATTACGCTCGGCTCCTTTGTGGCTCGATGGCAACAGCAAAACGAGCCTCGGAAGTGCCACAGCATGTTGTTGGCATGACAAATTCCGCATCGGACGCCCATGGCCGCGGCGCCAGATCGATGGGATCTGCATTGCAATCTGCTTGTCCTGGGGATGGATGCTGGCCGCGCGTTGCCACGTGGAGGAAACGATGGCTGCAGCTCGACCAAAGCCAGTGTGGAGCTCCACTTCGTTACATTCGTCTATGGAACTACACTGGAACCAGGGGCCATGATGGACTGCAGTTGCGACGCCGCCGACGTCAAGAGCGTGTCCATGTCATCGACCTTGTCTTCGCTCCATTTGGATGGACTGGATTGCCGTCGTTGCTTGAGAACGTCGTCGTCAACGTCGTCTTCGTCGGCCCACAACTCGTGCTTTTTCTGTTTTCGCGACGACTGATGCGCTTCCAAGTACACGCCTTCAGGCATCTCCGGCAAGGATTGCACCGTCTCAACAGCGACGAGGCCGGCCACAAGCTCCTTCAGCATTTCTTCCAGCACGACAAACGATACCAAGAGCAGCTCGGGGCCATCAAACGAAGGCTGCTGCAAGTCGGCAACTTTGCTGCTTGGAGCGTCGTCGCTCGGCTGCCTCATGAGCTTTACCTTGACCGCAGTCAACCTGGACGAGATTGACGTGCCGGGAGTCTGTGGCAGCCGTTGAATACGCGCGAATGCTTGTGCATGGACGTCCTCCAAGACAGCTCGAAGACTGGGCGATTTCTCACCAACCAACGAGGGCGAGTCGATTGTTTTACCCCAGTCAAATACCGTGTCCGGAATGCGTTCGGCCAGCAACACGACGAGCCCCGACAGCGCAACATTTTCCTCCAACGAGTTATCGAGCCACCGCTCCAGCCGATTCACGACCATCGATTCCAACGACTCCCAAGCGGACGACGATGAAGGAGGCGTCACAGCGACCACGGCATCGACCATCGCGACCGTTGTCATCGACGGCACACGGACTTGCCATCGCGGTAGCTGGCGGCGGCGGCGGCGATGGCGCGTCGGTGTCGGTCCGGCCGCGTCGTTGTCGCCCAGGCTTTGTTCGACTTCTCCTTCGTCATCATCTTCGCTTTCTTCCGTGTCGCTGGAAGAAGTCTCTCCATCGATCGTTGACGTCAAGAGCGCGGTAGACTTTTCACGCAACACCCGTTGCTCCGCCGCGATCACGTACGACAGGAGCGACACAACGTATCCTTGCCAATCGGACGATGCGAACGGAATCCCCGACGGAGATGCCCGGTCCCACGTCGACGGAGGAAGGGCCAACGATGGCGTCCCATGGGCCTTGATGATAGTTTGCCACACCGTGTCGTCGAGGGTAGACAGGAGCGAGTGGGGAAACCTCGAGGAGAACCACGCCGCCAAGTTGCGGTGGCCCGCGGCTTCGAGCGAGCTCGCTTGCGCGGTGGATACCAAAGATGTCGAGGTCGTTGGGAGCAGGACCGCGTCGACTTGTGGGGCGTTTAGACGCAGCATCAGGGCAAACAAATCGATGGCAGCGACGCTCAGCGACGGTGACAAGCTGTTTGTTCGATGCAGGAGTTCCGACAGCAAACGGACTGACTCGCCGTGCTGGTCGAGCAGCGGAGGGGCTAATTCGTTGGTTGAGGTGACGACCGGCACAACGAGCGATGCCTTGATCGAAGTGCTGCCGACAGTCTTGGCGTGGTGGTGATGCAATAGAAACGATATTGTCGCGTGGAGCATTGGGTTGGCATCTGGCGATCGGCCGCATGTCGCCAGTAGATCGAGCACAATGCATGCGTAATGGATGCCCGTGCGCGCGGCCGCCTCAGACGGATCCAACAGGGCTTCCAGAAGCGGGCCTTGCAGGAATCGCGAGTGGAATTGCGTCAGGATTTCTTTGGTGATGCACGTGTCGACGACCTCAAACGTGCCCACCTACACGACGCGCCAGGAATTGTAAGGTATCCAAATAGGCCCATCCACTCGACGTCAGTCAAGGTACCACGAGAAGAACCATGTGCACAAATCTGCACAGTCATTCCCGCGAAAACACAAAAAATCGTTGAAAATGACGTCATGCAGCGATGGCGTGCTTCAAATCCAGCAGAAATCCGCTCGAAAAACAGCAAAACAAGCTGCGAGCGATGGCCAGCGATGCGTACCATCGCCAGAGTGCAGCAGAACCGAAGCCGTAGCGCAAGTGTTTCGAGCTCCAACGCGATGGCTTCAGGGTCAACGCTGCGAAAAGTCTTTTCATTCTTGACTCCGATTGCTTTAGGCAGCGCATCGAACGCTTGGATGACACCCGTGACTGCATAATTGCAAAACGGCGTCATGTGCAGTATGAACCGACTCAATCCAGGCTCTTGTAATCCCGCGGCGATTACCAGCGATTCTCGGCACTTGTGGCCGAGTTTACCGTCGCGATACATGTGCGGAAGGAGCCCTACGAACAAGAATATTGAGAAATGGCACAAGCTTCAAGCTGGAGGACATGCCGGTGAACAAGACGAGCTCCGAGATCTTGGAGGGAGACAGCGCGAGGTTGCCGGAATGGTCCCCTGGTACTGGTTTGTATATACGAAGGAAAAAAAATTCAGTTTGCACGGGATCGCCCTTGAGCTTGACCCAGAGCGCATGCAAGCAATGGAGTAGGCACTTTTGCACCATGCCGTCTTCGACTTCGCGCACCATAGCTGCCTGGATGAGCTCACACACGGAGCGATATACACCGCGGGTAGGAAGGATGGGGTAGTTGATTCGCGATTCGCGAAGGAGGTCGGTGAGGAATATGAGCACAAGAACCATGAGACCCCGAGGGCTGTCCTGCGCGGCCTTTGCGCACAAGTTCTGCAACACGTTATGCTCGAGAAGGTATTCCATGCATGGTCGTGCATCAATCGAGCACTCTTCCTGGCCCCCACCGTACATTTGCCTGTCCAAAGCGTCTTCTTCTGCGTACAGTAACTTGACGAGCTTCGCCAAGTTGTCGCGCGTGTTTGAGTCGCTCAATTTGGTTCGCTGTTGAATATCCGGCAATGTTTCGGCCGCCAATGCGTCGAGAAACAGAGACACCGTTGTCCATCGGTGATGGAATTCTTCCACCGGTGTCTTGTATAGGGACAAGGACAAGTTCGGCGAGACAGCTTCAGCCGCTTGTGCGACCTAGTCGACGCATGAGGGAGAACAGAGAAGCAAAGGAGACGAGAACGTACCATATTGACTGCCGCACGCACTCCCTTCTTCAGCCAGCTCATGATGTCAAGAGCAATGGAGCACAAACAGTCGGCACGTCCTCGATCGAAGTGTGGCGGTGTGGAACACTTCCTCAGCACCCAATTCCATCGAAATTCCGGATAACTGGTCAATTCCGGATACGATCACCGATTTGGGAACTTGCAGTCCGATCGGAACGGCACTCAGAGGTAGGCACTTGCGTCCTGCGGGAGCAACATGGAGCCGCGTGAGTTTCTTCGAATGCCAGTTGATGGCCCAACACAAGCGTGAAAAATCTAAAGCACATAACTTGCTCATTCCTGAGGTGTTTTGTCGTCGAAAGAGGTGCAATCTCGAGCGAGAAGCTTCATCTCCTTTACCAAAACGAGGTGAGTTTACACCAGGACGTCACATGCACACTCTCAGATGGTTTTACGAGGACGCAGATGGGTCACAGCACAACAGCAGATCACGGCGTCGAAACCACAACTTTGGAACGAGCTCCACGTATCCTGGCATCGTACCGGGGAAATACATTTTTATTCGACAAATAGCTTGAGGGGTTCATCGAGGCTTGAAAAATATATAGCATCATTAACTCCTAATTTAGCAAGTCACGCTGGCTTTTCACGTACTCCTCGGTGTCGGCCATTTGTTTGGCCATGTGCTCCTTGAAGGCCACGCACAGTGCGATGGCGTGTTGGATGAAGCGCAGTCTCGATTCAATTTCTTGCTTGTACTGGTTGGTCATTTCGTCGTGCTCGATCTTTGTATCGCGGAGGAGCTTGTCGGCCTTGCCCATGCCGGACGCAGCATCTTGTGCTTTCAGCCTCTCCAATTCGAGCTCGAGTTCTACAATCTCGCCAGATTTCTGGTCTATTGCAGCGTTCATCGCCTACGTTTTCATTCAGTCCACCGACAACCACCCCATCTCGTACCCCCCTCTCCAGACGAATCGATTCGTCGAGCTTGCGTTCTTGCAAATCGATCTGCCGAGCGGCCTCGACCGCCTGGTTCATGTTGGAAGTGGCCTGGCTGATGCGAACCTTGGCCTCTCCACCCTTGTCCAAGATACGAATCAGTCGGTCCGTGCGCTGCCGTTGAAACGCTTGCAAACTCGGGACGATTGTCTTCTTCAAGTGCTGCGTCAACGCTGCCGCCGCTTTGGCGCCGCCGGAATGCGCGTCAATCTGTATCGCATACTCGACCCCGTTGGCGTCTTTGCGTTCGTCGAGTTTGAGCCGTCGGCAGAACGTCATGTAAACATTGACAAGGTCTTCAATGCGGTCCATGTGCTGGGATATCTCTGTCTCTCTTTGCCAGTGGCTCGACTGAATGTTTTTGTAGCGCTTCTCCGTGTTGTTGAGTTGCTCTTGGAGGCGGGCGCGCTCAGCCGTAATGCGCTCGAGATCGTCAGACGACAGTTCTTGTGTGTCGATTCGACGCTGCAGCTCGGCCATCGTGGCGTGCTGCATCTGGAACACCATTTCTACTCACGAACACCCATTTCTTGCTTGGAAATCATATCGAAATGGTCAAAAACTTACGTCGTTTCGCCAAGCGTTGCTCAAATACGCGAATGGCCTCATGCGCTTTTGCCTTCGACGCTTCATGCGTATTGACAATCGTCTGGAGCTTCTCCACATCTCCTTGACAGTCGCGCTTCCTTGCGTTCAAACTCACCAGCGACTAGAAAGCGCTTTTCGTAAGCGGCAAGGCTCCATCGAGAGCTGTGCGCCGAGGGAGTTACCTGTCCACTTTGCAACTCTTGAATTTGACGCCTCAACGCTTCGTTTTCCTGCTCGACTTCGTCGACTTCTTGCTGAATCTGAATATTCTTCCGCTCTACTCCGTATCCATCGATCACGGCGATGCCGAGGTAGGAAGTTTTCCAAGGGAAGGAGGAGATGCTTCGTACCCATGGCGTCTTCCATGCGCCGAGTGATCTCGTCGTACTCATCGTCGTTCCCGGATAGGTACAATTTGTACGCCACAGCCATGTACTCAAACATATCTTCGCTTTGTCTGTGACCGTGATCGGGATTGTTCAAGCCTTCTTCTTGCACAATCGCGTCGTACTAAACGAAGATGAAGAATGCATGGTTAAACGAGATTGCATACCGAGAGCAGCTCAACCAGCCACGAAATAGCTGCGAGGAGAGGAGGCCATGCATGTGGACTCCCCACGGCAGCTAGCGCCATTTTGCTGATCGGAAACGGATATTTCAGTGTGCGGAAGCAATTCGCAAAATCTTCTTCGATCTTGGCAGACACTTCAAAGTTCGGATCCAATTCGCGGAATAGGAACTGCATGATGTTGACAAAATCCTTCTTCATAGGCTTGTAGAGGAGTTGATGGTTGATCGGGTGGTCGTAGTGGCGGTCCGTCAAGAATTCAATCAAGAGTCGAATGCACGTGGCATTGAAGTTTCTGTCGCCGATGGGCCGAGGGTCTGTTGCACGGCTTCCCCGTCCACCGAACGTACTGCTTCGCCGACTCGACCCATTCTGACTGTTTCGCGACGTGCCGTTCATGGACATCCGCGTCGACAAGCTGTTTCGGCTGAGCGACGACCGATTCAATATGCTTGCCCGATGATGCATCCCACCAGAGTTCAGCGATTGCCGATTCGGTGCGGGAGGGTGAATAGGCTTCAGTACAGGGAGCCGCGATGGGTTGTTGGTTGATTGCTGGGCATTGAGCTGGGACGACGAGATCGGTCCCAACGTCGTGCGCCGCATGGTGTACTTCAGGCAATAAGGTTTGAAAATTCAAAAAAATGCATATCCGGTCAATTATCCGTATGCGATTGCTCTTTCGCGTAACCGACAGACATGCTGCGGCTTCATCACGCCAGGGCCCCAACGTCGCCACGGGCCCAGATCACCTCCTTACTGTTTTCAATGACGACACAATGGTTGTCCCAACGTCCAGGGTCTGATTACAACGGCCGCTGCCGGGTTGGTCGCTGTGCATATACGCATTGATCAAGGCCAACTTGCCGGCGATATTTGAACGTCAGATGTGAGAAGATGAAGATGATCCGTCTTTGGGCACGAGCTTTGGTTACTTTGTTCAGGTGGAATTTGACATTAGTATCGAGTTTTAGTTCCTGGTTTGTCCTGGGCGATTCCTATCTTTGACCACAATCCCAGTTGAGTCGACTCGATCCCATCCACAATTTTTCTCAACTGGAGTTCATCGAGCAGATGCATTTATAGTAAGACAGTACAACAAACATCAGACAAGACAATAATTCAACCGAAATTGAATCAGTGCATTAGCTGAGGAATTAGAAGCCACCGCGAAGGCGAAGGACCAAGTGCAAGGTCGATTCCTTCTGGATGTTGTAGTCGCTCAACGTGCGGCCGTCTTCGAGCTGCTTGCCGGCAAAGATCAATCGCTG
>NW_008580155.1:1388436-1392217 GCF_000520115.1 Aphanomyces invadans
CTTGGTTTCAGTATGCTAGTCAGATCGATTTTCTGGAAGGGCATCCGAAACGGACGTTGGACAGTTCAAAAAAGCGACCAATCAGGATGATCTGTTGATATGTCTATCTTCGATTGGTTGATTAAATTGTCGGCGAACAGTTTCATCGAGAAAACGAACGAGAGTGTTGGTCCTCTCAAAAGGATTTGCTTGACTGTGAGCTGCATGGTCTGTGTGGATTGACCAATCAACGGTGACGTTGGGGTTGATAAGCAATTGGATTGGATGAAACCAATTTTGTCGTTCCAGTCAGCGCTGTGATTGGCTGGAAGTAACTTCATCACGCAATGCACCTGTCCAACAGAACTAGGCGGAAGGCGCCACTCCGACGCGACGTCGCGAAGAGAAGATGTATAGATGGGATGGATTGATGGTGTAGTATTGCTTAGACCAAGGTATACTGTTGGTACAGGATATCTCGGATGCGGTAGTAGCTCGTGGACAACGTCCCTTCCATCACAACTTCGTTATTGCGGGAACGCTTCAATACCACCCCGTCATCGCACACCTACGAAGTAGTCTGTCATGACGAGACTGCTCCTGTAACGACCAAGCAGTCATACCAGCATGCCGCCATAAAAGTTGGCTTCGAAACCAGCGCGTGCCAGGAGTGTCTTCAATGTGGCAAGTGTCACCTTGCCTTGCGACAACAGCATTGGCGTGTGGTATTCCTGTTCGGCCACGTCCAAGATGCACGTGGCACCATGGAATTCCGCGGTGGAGTTGATGTACGCCACGTCGTGGCTACCAACCTAGTCGAACGTATCGTCAGTACGAAACGTGACGAAAAGCGTACCTTTTGAAAATATGCCGACGAATACAACGATTCCTTGAGCGAGAGTTTGTACACTGTCGTGTCGGACTCGATATCAATGCGTTCGTTTGCTTGCGGAGTATACACCTGCGTCATAATCCATCGTTTGAGCGCCACGATCGGGTGTCTGTCGTCGTCATGCACTTATGACAACAGTCCATGTTCTTACCGCTTCGCACTGCTCCATGGTCGATTGTACATACTCTTGCAGTCCCGCGGTTGTCTCTGGAGTGCCATGCACCAAGATCAACTTGCGCGGCTTGACGTTGTCCAGGCAGTTCTTGATGGCGCGGCCATCGGCAACCCCGTCGAAGTCGATAAATCGCACACTGCATTGGATCTACAGTCGATCAGTCTCGAATCTGATTGGATAATAGCAACATAACGACACATGATTGGTCGTTTGCGATTTTCAAAGCAGCAGTCACTTACGAAAATGTGTTGCGACGAATGAAGGGTCTTCATGGGCCGGCGATCGGCGGCGGCGGCAAGATCACCGTCGTCGTCGTCATCGTCATCGTTGCCCATATTGACGTTTTCACTGGACGACTTCGATTTGTTCCGAAGACGGGCCTTGGCTTGGCTGACGTCTTTGAATTCATCCACGCGGATGATCTACCCAGCACATGCATGTCACGAACAGCCATGCGCATGCCATCCGATTCCCAAGCAAGACAGGAAGGCGTTTGAATACCTCGCCATATTCATCCCATTCGCACTTTGTATCCATGGTAAAGAACATCGGATATTTGGGCGTCGTGAACTGGCCGAACCCGACTTTGAACGACCCGCGCAATTGCATCGGGGCTGCTACATCACCACGAGCTGTACGTTAGTACAAGAGATAGCGCACGAAGAACTCGCTGTAGCACTTCACCCGCAACACCACAAACACCCATTTCAAAACAGAACAAAGTCTTGGCATTCCATCAGCACACGATACCTTTGTCGGTGGCGGGAATGGGAGGAGCAGGGACAGCGTTGTTAGTTGGAGGCGCGGGTGTCGTTGCGGCTTGTCCTTCGTCGTCCGATTCGTACTCGGCAATAGTCATCATCATATCCTCCATCGCGGCTTCCTCGATTTCTTTAGCTTTGAGTTCCGCTTCGTCGATGAGTCGCCGCCGTTCCTTGGCTTCAAATGCGGCCAATTCGGCGCCTTCCAACGGAACGTTCCTGGACACTTCAAGCTTGACGACCGTGCCGGGGTGAATGTTGGCGGCAACGGTGCCCGGCACCGGAGTCGACACAAACACCAGACCTAGTCAGGGCACCTTTCTTGCATGGCGTCGATCATGGCGAGGCCCAGTTACCGTTCGTGGACAGAGGGGCCATCTTCATGAGCAAGTCCTTGCCAAATCCGTGGTTGAGGGTCGGGGATGTCGCCAAGATCACCTTGGGACTCGGCAATCGGTCGAGCTCGTCGAGGCTGTGGATTAAGTTCACATGCGTAAAGTTGAACGGATTTGGCTTGCCAATATCAAAGTTCTTGGAGATGCGCTCGCTGCACCACTCGAGCATAGCTTGCGCAGCTTTTGGTGTGTAGAAGCTCATCGTGTGCAGCAACGCGATCGGGTCTTTCAGCCTACAGACCATTCGTTGGGTGGTGTCGTGTAAACGATACGCCGTACTTGAGTTTGATCCAGTACTGATCGAGAACATGAAGGACCTCCAACACACGGCCGGCGCTGTCGCACGGAATCAAGATGTCGCCGCCTCGACGCAGAACTTGAACGATCTCGTCTTTGAGCTAGGGTACATAGCGATGATACAGTAGTCTCGCGAACGGTGTAAGGGATACCTGTTCGTCGCGATCTCGCATTTTGGGCTGCTGCTTTTCCAGGTACATGGAACCCGTGATGAGCAGTGTGGGGCGCCTACACCATGGTAATGCTTTGTGTCGTGGCGTTAGGCAATTGAGGCAGCCTACGTGAACGTGTCCAGGACAGTCTTGCTCAAGACGTGCTCTGCTCGATGGTTGTAATCGACAGCGTACAGGATTTCGTCCTGTTCAAAGTCGGTCACATGGAAATTCGCTGACAAGGAGCACGTACGGTTTCTTTCGCGATGCTCCAGATCGACCCGCCGATGAGGTGTCCGGCGGCATGGGGTGTGATGTAAATACCTTCGCCTTCGCCAGAGAGCTTGAGTTTCTGTGAGTACTTGAGCTGGATGAACGTCTCGAGCACTTGGTCGACGTGATCCAATGTAAAAAGGTTGAACTCGAGATCATCTTTCGTCCGGGCCTGGTATGCTTCGTAGAGCACAATTTCGCCCATGCGGTACACGGGCAAAGTCACATACACTGGTGCTTTGAGACCGAGCGTTCCCATCGCGTATGGCAGGGCACCCATGTGCGCCAAGTCTGGATGTGAGATGAGGACCAGGTCGACCTTGTCAATGACTTTCGCCAGCGGTTCAAGCAGCGCGACATCAAAGTCGTCGGTCCACCCACAGTCGAGGAGAATTCCAATGTCATCCACTTCGAGGAGGTAGCAGCAGCTACGCTCCGACGACTGCACGCCGTACAGAGGCGTGAACGAGATGGCCACCATGGTGGAGGAACCACAAACGGGGGCCAGCAGATACCTATTCTAGACGCGGATTGGATAAAATGTAATTCAATAGCCAATAGTTTCAAAGTAAATGTAATTTGAGACCAATTCAATTGCTCAACAGTGCTAATTACAGCCAATCGATGCATTCCATCGATGTGCGGCAATTCCATGCGCATGGAGAAGGGATGCCCAACCACCGCACAACGGCAGCACGACGGCTGGTGAACTCATGCGTATGTTGTACGCTAAGTGTACGCTGGATGGCATGCGCTTGATCAGATCGAAGACATCTCACGATGCGAAGACTTCCTTGGGAATTACACTCCTCAGGAGTGCACGTGCAACATGAAATTCTACCGTCACGGGGTTTTGG
>NW_008580155.1:1394180-1413619 GCF_000520115.1 Aphanomyces invadans
TTTAAAACATTTAAAACTAATTGCGGGGGCAATACTAAAGGAGTGCCGGGTTTTGTGACGATGAGCCTTAGAACACCATCTTACGCAATTTGTACTCACAATCGTCTGAGGTTGGTGGACGCCGACAAGTCCAAACTCCAATGCGCAGTGTTGTTGTCGGCGGTCGAACAGAGGATATGCACGCGCGCTGCGAGGTTAGTTGCGCAACCAAGGACTTGCTTAACGGAGGCGATTCGATTCACACAGTCTCAGGTCCTTTTCAAATGAGTCACCCGGTGTCGCGAGGGGAAGTATGCCGTTCCGATGGCAACGACTGCCGTTCACGAACACTCCTATGTCCGGTCGCTCGAAGCACGAGCCTGACGAGTATGATGTATAGAACAGTCGGTGCATGCTACCCGTCGCATGCAGGTTCGGATTGTCTCGATGACTGCACGCGTTGGGGTGCGTCCCAATCTTAGCCGGTGTAGAATTCTCCATCCAGGCAGTCGAACGTCTACTTGATCGGCCCTTTGACGTCGTCTGTGGTGGTGGCGCGGGCAATTTACCACGGCGGTGAACTTCACGCTCGAGTCTTGAGTGGCTGCAACCACGTCGTTGGACTGAGCAGCGTGCATGCGGAACTCTTTTTCCATGGCATTCACCATCACGATACCATCAATGTAGTTTTTGGGATGCGGCAGTGACGGCGCCATCTTTGAAGACGGCTCGTTTGGGGATGTCAGCAAAACCTGTACTTAGCATGTTACCATCCATCGCTGCCGCTGCGGCACGTTGCATGCTGCATGCCACCCAACGTCAACGGTGATGGAAACCCCACCAGCAAATTTCTTGGACCAAGTGCTGGACACACAGCATTGCTCGAAGCCAACTTGGGCACAAACGCGATCGAATGTGATGATTTTTGCATTCAGCGAGGGTTCCACGGGCGAGCGCACCGCGGCAAGTCATGGATGCCGTGTCGTGCGCGCTGATAATTCGTTGAGCTTACTGGAATTGCTTCGCCACCGTATTGGACTACGGCCGTGTGGTCGGTTTGAGACGTGAGTCCACGCTGCGGTGAGATTGGCACACTCCGATGGGCTGCATCTCATGCCGATCGTGCAGTCTCCTAGCACCCTCATGGTCAAAAGGAACCGTGCTGTAACCTTCGACCCCACGCCCCTCCCACCCAGCGCCGATAACCAAGCGCAGCGGCCACCCGTCCATGCTGTAACCGTGCCATGCCATGGGGCGACACACATCCATCGCGTTGCAAGCTTGCGACGTGGAAGCCCTGCAACTCCATCGACGGGGGGCGGGGTGGCGATTTCCCCAACGCGTGCACTCGTCAACCAGTCCAAGAAACCCACGTGGTTCATCTACATAAATAACGACCTCTACCGCAGGTCACTGCGTGCTCGTGACGAAATACCTACGCCATGTCGATGTCCATGAGCACACCACCACACGATCTTCTGCATCACGTACGTGCGAATCTTGGAGTGGTGGCCAGCCAACGTGAGCATCTTGTGGTACTCAAATTTGAACGCGTTCGGGTCCGTATTCTACACAACGACGTCCATGACAACGACACGATGTGTGCCACGCAACCTTGATGCGAGTGTAAGTGGACTCGCTCAAGTGGATGCGACCAGGCGACCCCGTGCTCTCGAGGTGCTGGGCAATCGCGACCGTGTCTCCAAATAAGTGGTATCTGCAGCCAGCCAGTCAGGTCCGCTGTCCCTGGGCTCAATCATGGACCTACCGCGGATCCTTGATACCGACAACGCCGGCCACGACAGGACCAGAGTGCACCCCAATGCGAATGTTCAAGTTGGGGTTGCCCGAGTTGCGGCGGAGCATTGGCAATGTCGACAGCATGTCCATTCCTGCGCGCTGTCAACTCACCGACGACATATTCATCGATGGTACCAGCTTGCAAGATCGTAATTGCGTCCACGTTGGTGACGAGGGGGCACCCGCCCACGACAAAGTAGGCGTCGCCAATGATCTCGACTTTGTACAGCGCTCGCTTTTCTGTGATCGTGTCGAAGCGCGTGTACATGTCGTTGAGGAATTGCACCAACTACCGAGTCAGGTGTCATCGAGGTCGTTCTCGTCATGGAAGCGATACCTCCATGGCCGTCACACGGGACGAGTACGACGTAAAGTTGACCATGTCTGTAAACAGGATCGTGACGTTGTCAAAGGTCTCAGCAATCTAGACGTCGATGAGCAGTCGGTGGGAAGATGACCAGTGACGACGCCTTACAGTCTTCTCGGGCGACGTCTTGAGCTGCATGACGATCGTTTCGGGAAGCAGGTTGAGGAGGAGTTTGGACACGCGGTCCTGCTCCTCCAGGAGTTTCTGCTGCTGCGTGTTGAGGACGAGGTCGCGAAAATGGTTGATTCGTTGCTTGTACTCCATGTTGAACACGACCCATGTTTGGGCGCCGAGGAACACAAAAATGTAGAGCGCGTTCCGGAGGTACACCATCCCGTTGGCGAGCCACCACGACACGACCTTCCCGTTCGCGTCCGGCGCCGGGACGTACTTGAACGGCGAGTCCTCGATGATCATGAACGTCACGAGGTACATGGCCAAGATGAAGAACCCGACAAAGAGCCGCAGCGAGAACGACAGGATGCTAAAGTGGCACTGGTACATGGCAAACACGCTGTAGTAGATGTGGCCTACGCAGTTGCGTATTCAGGCGGTGGCAGCGCACACAGATCGTAGAGGAGACATACCTTTGCCGGTCGTCGCGACAGCTTCTACGTTCAAGATGAGCGACATGAACAGGACCATGGCGAGCGTGGAGATTTGCTGGTACTGTTTGTAGGCCGGCGTGAATGTGAAGAGGAGCGAGAGGACGAGCGTTGGAAACGTGATGCAAATGTTGATGACAAACAAGAATTGGGACCCGGCAAAGTCGCGGACTTGCAGCAGCGATAACGTTTGGTACATGGTCATGACGAGGACTTTCATGGCGCCGCCGAGGCAGATCGAGTACCGGAGGAACCGGAGCCCGCCTTTTTCGTTCTCTGCCCGATATAGCCGCTCAAATGTGTGCGTGGCGTGGATCGACAAGCACAGGTTCCGCTTCGTCAGTCCTTCCGGGAGCCCCATGAGCGCCGACGGCAGCGGCACGACATCGGCGGAAGTCGACATGTCGATTTCGTCGGGCAGATCCAGTTGGTCCTCGTCCTCTTCCTTCATGTTGTCGGCCCGCGGCACGGACGAAAGGTTGTGCCGTCTCGTGGCTGACCGCAACTTGATGGACGCGTCGGATGTTGGAATCAATTTCATGATGGCGTCTCGAGCTTGCGTATCGGGCGAGGGCAAGACCTAAAGGAGCGGCGGTGGCGCATCGTCGAGTCAAATCCGCGCGAGCACATGCAAGAAAGGTACCTCGTGGACGACGGACGCGCGGACCATGCTCATGCGAACGATGGATTTCGGGGACGCTACCGGAATGGGCGGGATCACCGGCGCAGGTTGGTTGGGCACCAAGATTGGCGCCATGATCACGGCCGTTCCTTCCTTGCGATTTTGCAAGAAGAACGTCTGCATTTCGCCGCGGCCCTTGACCGTAATCGTGCCGCGCAGCTCCATCACGTAGTCGTCTTTGAGGGCATTCGCCGTCCACTCGGTCATTTGAATATGGCCCGGCAGGTTGGTGCTCTCCATCCGCGACGCCACGTTGACGGTATCTCCAAACAACTAATCATGCACGACGTCAGTCATCTAGACATGGGTGGCCTCGACGGACCTTGAAGCGGGGATTCCGAATCCCGACGACGCCAGCCATGAGGGATCCGGAATTAATCCCAATGCGGATGTTGACGTCTTCCATGTTGGCGGCCCACTTGAACGTGTTGCGGATCTTGGTGCGCAGCTCCGGCATCGATGCGATCATTTCAAGCGCGAGGTTCGCGACGAGCTTGGTGTGGTTGATCGTGCGGTCGGGACAGCCCCCCGCGACCATGTACACGGCGCCGATTGTTTCAATCTTGTGGACCGAGTGCGAGTCGACGAGGAGGTCGAACTTGGAGAAGATTGTGTTGAGCAGCTCGACGACTTGTGCAGGGGCGAGTTGGCCGGAAATGTCGTCAAAGTGACACACTTCGCAGAAAAGCACCGTCACGGCTGGGTACGCGTCCGCGATGAGCTCACGGCCAGACTGCAGCTGTGCTATCACGGATGCAGGCAGCATGCTTCCGAGCAGCAGCTTCGACCTCGTTTCTTCTTGCTCGAGCTAGGCATGGTCATCAGTGCTTGGACGAGACGGCACGCGTCGTACCTGGCGCTGCTGCGACAAGAGCAGGGTTTCACTCATGTAGCTTACTCGAATGGCAAACTCCCTCGATTGACTACGTACACGAGTCAAGTCCGATGGATGGCGGGGGTGACAAAGCCTTGGACGACAGAGATGTACCTGGGAAACGAAATGAGGACGAAGAACCCCCACGCGTACAAGTATTCGCGAATGATCATTTGGGTATACTCGCCGGGGCACTGGGGATAGATAATGGCGGGGTAGATGAGCAGGAGCATGGCAGACGACCCCATGATGTGGAGGAACCGGAGCGGCGTGCACGAGTAAAAGTACATAACGACGAGGCACAGCCACGTCACGCCAAAATCGCACGTGAGCTTATTGTACACGAGGAAGTACATGCCGAGGAAGAAGTGCGAGATGTATGTGACCCGGAGGTAGGTCTTGATGGAGGCGCGGTGGACGCACCAAATGTTGATGCAGAGGAGCGGCAAAATCACGGCGAAGCGGAGGAGCATGGTGATTTTGAACGCGAGGACGCCGCCGCCGGCCCCTATCACGGTCATTCGACACAGCTCGAGGTTGCCTGCACCTGTCGACGGCGCGCTGATGGCAATAGTGGACGTGGCCGTGCCGTTCGTCCCGCCTCGGTTCACGAGCACGTCGTAGTCGTAGTAGATGACGACGAAAAAGAAGAGCATGGTGACAATCATGCCTCGCACGTGGTTGACGCGCTGGATCTGAACGTAATGGGCAGCGAACGCGTCCTCGACATGCGTGAGCACCTTGTTCGTCGACAGCTGGATGAAGTAGAGGCTTAAAAAGTGCAGCGCA
The DNA here is from genome assembly GCF_000520115.1 of Aphanomyces invadans. NCBI lineage: Eukaryota > Oomycota > Saprolegniomycetes > Saprolegniales > Verrucalvaceae > Aphanomyces > Aphanomyces invadans. Next base: position 1,399,277 of record NW_008580155.1, read on the forward strand.
ATGTCGTCGAGCGTAAATTTTGCATTGTCCCCAAGAATCAACGACGGAACGGCCGTCGAGATGGTCACGTTCGAGTCTACGGACGCGACCTTGTTGCTGCGCGGGGACGTGTTGTGCGAAGCGGGCGACGGGGTCCGGGTATCGCCTGCTTTGGTCGACGACGACATGGTGGACAGCCGACAGGAACGAATGCTGTCGACACACGGCGGCGCGGCAACTCCGACTGCGGACCGACCCAAACCTCGCACTGCCCTGAACCAGCACGTCGAGATGAAACGGCTGCGTCCCTTCAGAAATGTGAAACCGAACCAAAGATCAAGCATGTGTGGGTTGACCGTTTCACCACCTGAAGTTTGTGGTTGCTTGACGTGGGAATAGTCGATCGAGGTGGAGGCAAGCCGTCGCCGCCCTCCTGATGGAAAAAGACATCGTCGAGGTGACAATGACAAAGAAGGGCTTGGTGAACACTCGACGACCGCTCCTTCAACGCAAGAACCGTGCAGGCTGAACGAATGGCTCCTGAGCGACAACCACCACAAGTTGAAAGGAAGAGGTGGAGATCAAGCTTCAATGCATGCTATATATCGCCGCAGCGTTGAAACGAACGTGGTTTACGCGGCATGCTTTGGTCCATCTAAAATGTGCCGAAAGCAAGATCAACAAGGTCCGAGGGTAAATGGCAGACTATGTGCTATTGATGTGGGATAAATCGTCGCGTGCGGTTCAACCCTCGAGGTAATTGTGGCTCTACGCACACCGAAAGCAGTCTGGAAACAACGTTGGGTTGCCTTCGTCGAGTGGTTGCATGGAATATGTGTGGTGACTGCTCAGCAACAACTACGATGAAACCAAATGAGCCCACGGGTCGTCAAGGAAAGATGGACGGAACAGCGATGTGGCCGTCGCTGTCGATCGTTCGTATTGAGAAAGATGGAGTGGAGGAGCAGTTGTTGGAAGCGGTGGCTGAGGAGGGGGAAGTGGTGGGTTTTGTCTTGATTGGACAAGTTGAGCCCACGGATCTTCGAGGAAGGATGGTTTAAAGTAGTTGCGACCATTCACGTCCGATGCGCGGCGAGCATAGCTTTCAGTTCGTGGGGAATAATGCGATGGATGGTTCCTTTCGTTGTGGTGTTGGCGTGGAGGCCCGCGGTCAAGTCGAAAGCGCTTTTTGCCGTGAGTAGAGGGTGGTGCTGCATGCTGCGATGGAGTGGTCGATGTCGAGGCAGCTGCGGCAACTGTGTGCCCACTTGGCTGCTTTGATGAGGAGTTCTTCCTGTTGAAGTAGGGTCGTTTTGTCGTTTGGAAGCTCGTAGGCAACTCGCTCATGCCATCCATGGTGGTTTCTGTCAGTGTCGAAATATTTGAACAAAGGCATTACATTGAATGATAAAAACTATTTACAGCCAATCATGACTAGTTCGTTGACTTGCCTAGAGACTATTGCCCACCTTAAGGAGTAGCACAATACTAGTACTCCATAAGATTGCCGCCACAGGTTCGAGGATACAATGCAACACGAGGAAGATTTTTGATAGCTTTTGCATCTGACATCGTCCAAGGAATGGATGTACTTCCAGGGCTCACGCAGGCCACGTAGCTGAAAAAACTTGCCAAAATATGAGAGAAAAATACAGGTTCTACCGGGATTCGAACCCGGAATACAAGATTCAAAGTCTTGGGTGCTAACCATTACACTATAGAACCAGGGTGATGACGTAAAGAATTTAACAATATATTTCATTTGATTTGTACTATCGAAAGCAAGTCGCGCAATTGACCGAAAATGACCACTGCCGCGGAATTGAGCAAGGTATGAGGATCTTGCGACGTCCACATCATTTCCCCTGGATTTACGTCGGGCTGACGTCCAAGGGTAGATTGCCAAGATCCAAGACCAGAAGGAAAAGCTGAATTCTTACAAGGTGACGAAGCGATGAGATTGTTCCAACTTCCTGCAGGAGGGGAACGGACTACGTCATTCTTGGTGGATAGGCACTTGTGGATGGCACGTTTCTGGACTTTGCGTCGTTGAAGGCTATCTTTGATCATGGTACTCCTCATGGTTTGACATGCGTCCCACCATGTTGACGGTATTTGAGCAGCGCTGGACGAGAGCGTTCAACTGGCCATCTCTCGCGGCCTCTTGACGCACTTGGCGTCATCCGTGCTGGTCCGCATTGATCCAGAAGCCCATGCGTGGAAGAAAGATTTTCTTGTGTATTGCTTGGCCAAGATCAAGTCTCGTATTCTGTCGTTTGAAGAGGCGGATGTAGCATTGCGCGAAATTCTGTGCGATTTGCTCATGGACGAAGAGGAGTACATTGAGGCTGCAAAGACGCTGGCCGCAATCAACCTCGAAAGCTCCTCAAGGTGGGGATCCCTTTCCTTCTCTACAACATTTCCTGGCATATCGCTGACGTTCCAAGCGACTAGGCAATACACGGACGACGAGAAGGCTGAAAAGTACGTCAAAATCGCGGAATTGTACCTCCAAGAAGACGAAACCGTGGACGCCGAAAACTACATCAACCGCGCATCCCGTGTGATTCACGCCGTTGGGTCGAACAACTGGCCGCTGAAGCTGCGGTACCAAGTGTCGTACGCTCGCATTTTGGATGCCAAGCGCAAGTTCCTCGATGCCGCGCTGCGATACTACGAATTTTCGCAGTCCAAGCCGGATGTTCGTGTCGTTTTTAAACTCCAATCGATGGATCGATGGTGGTAGTCTGACCTCGTTGACATGATTAGGAAGTGGACCCCGATGACTTAATGCAACTCCTTGGCAAAGCTGTGACGTGCGCAATCTTGGCAGCGGCGGGACCTCAACGCTCGCGCCTCCTCGCCACTCTATACAAGGTACCTTTGAAGTGCGGTGTTGAAGACTGAAGCGACGATGGTGGCAGGATGAACGCGTCAAAGCGAGCGAGCACGCTGCAATCTTGGAGAAAATGCACATGGAGCAGCTCCTTCGACGCAGCGACATTGTGTCGTTCGAACTGAGCTTGCTCCCGCACCAAAAGGCCCAACTTGCCAACGGGTTCACTGTGTTGGAGCAAGCGTTTCTTGAGCATAACATGCTTGCCGTGTCCAAGATATACAAGTCGATGCGGTTCCAAGAACTCGGAACGTTGCTCGGCGTCGATGCGTTGCGTGCCGAAAAGGTGACGTGCTCCTTTTTCGCATTAAAATGTCGTGACGATGCGTTAGGTTGCTGCGATAATGATTGGCGAAGAGCGCATGAAAGGGTCGATCGATCAACTGCATGGCATGTTGGAGTTCCAAACGAGTACGCGAGTTGAATCGATCCATAACTCAAATGGTTCAATGTCGTTGACTGTGGTAGATGCCGATGCGCTCCATGGATGGGACGATCGCATCCAAGCAATTTGCTTGAACGTGAACGCCGCCGCCGAGAACATTCAGTCCAAGTACCCGCACCTGTGTGCGTAGACAGCATGCGTTGGTTCATTGTGCAATGGAAATACAGGCTGCCATCGATATCGCTGTCTAATTTGTGACATTCAACTCTCCTGTCGTCGCTACACAACGGGCTTCGCGAACAAGGAGACCACGTGCGACCATGAGTTGGTGGGCTGACTGCTGTGTTCAACATTGTGAAATGCACAGAGGATGCAGCACGCGCGAAGCGTTCGCTGTGTCCGCCTTGGAGTATGGTCGAGTCAATTGGCATGAGCAATGGAAGTGCCCGTGGACGTCGCTACGAACACTCGAATTCTTTTACGTGATCCAAGTCGTCGATGTGGAACTTGTTTTGGCTCAAGTGTAGTTGAAGTGTGGCACGGCTCGTCAGGATCGGGCATCCCGCTCTTGGGCGGCTTGTCGTGTGATCTTGAGTGGCGCTGGTTCAAAGTCTTTTTAGATGACAGGGCGATTCGACGTCGTGAACAATTGAGCTCAACGTTTCGGAAACAGCATCGAGACGGCAGTCGAATCCATATCATCGCGGGCGCGATTGCCCGTCGACGGCGCGCCTACTTCGGAAACGACGAAACTTGTCCTTCGCAACACACTTTGTCTCATCGATCGTATTCAGTGTGAGTTGTCGACTGTGAAGGTGCCAGTCGACTACTCATCCAACTCAAACATCGCGTCGTGGCGTTGCTACGTTGTTCGGTGGTCCCCAGTGGCGTGCCCACGATGCTGAACGCCGCTCTTCATCCTCAGTATCGGAACACAACGCCACACACAACAAACGTGACGAGGAGAACCGATGGAATCGACCGATTTAGATTAGCACGCCCGAACTATACGACGTCAATACCCATGGATCTTACTTACCGTGCACCGGCAGTCGAGACTCGCGTGGTACCGGACAGGGCAAGCTATACCCTAAAGCCCAACCAAGGATGGATGCTTCCACCCGTACAAAGACGTCGCGTCGCAGGTCTCGGACACAATTCGTTGTTGAGACGATCGACCCAGATGCAGTCGCCGCAGCAAACACATGCCCAGATTTGGGAATTCACGACTCGGGGACTCTTCGGAACGACCCACGCGGCCAATGCCACTAGCAACGGACCGATCGCGTCCAGGAATTACCACTTGGCTCGGGGACACAAATGGTAATTCACTCAGGCTCACTCATTCTTGTGCCTTCCCAGCGACCGGCTTTGAAACGCAAACCGACCCCTTGCTCGGCCCAAACTCGTTCTCGAGACTTTCATCCCAGAGCTACTGTTCAAGCCGGTCGACGCCACCGCCGTCGCATGGGTGCGGTGTGGGGTCACTCCTTCTTGAGGATTTAGAGGTAGTTAATGCCACATGCTAACTCGAGCAATTCGACGACGCCGAGGGTATTGTAGTCTTGCAGCTGGGCCATCCAAACCAGGACCTCGTTCGATACCGCCTTGAACAACTCGGATCGATGAGAACCGAGTCGGTCGACCAACGAGGACTCGCCAACGATCAGCACTTGACCTCTGCACCTGTCAAGGTGCAATCATTTCGCTTATCGAAGGACGTTTTCGAGGCAAATGGCGCTGTGTTGTAACCGTTGCCGCCACCGGTCGGCCAAATCCATCCTTGGCGCAATCACCAGATATGCAAAACGCCACCGCCCCTTCGACGCCATGCCTCGAATCGAATCGCTGACAATGGGCACTGGCCGACCAAATTTGACGCAACAACAAGCGATGGACATCTATGGGACTTCAACTCCGTCCATGCAACGGAGATATTGAATCACGCGCGACAGGCAGCTTTCTTCTGTCTGAATCAAAAATCCAAACGATGGCGTTGACAGCACGACAGAGTTGTCGTGTGTATACCGTCCATGAAGCAGTCCTCGTACAATAGGTCATTCCGTCGGAAGTCATCGCTCATCCAGTGGAGCAACTGGTCTCGGTTGAGGTGGTGGTAGACCGAATACGTTTGCATCCCAGTGAAGTTGTTGACCGTTGTGCGAACCTCCGTCATGGACAGGAACTGGAAGCTGCCCTGCGCCGATAGGACAGTGTTTATCTACCCGCCAGCCACATGACACGGACGCGAGTGTACGAACTCGAGTGGATGGTTCCTGTGCTCTCCCTAAAGTATCGCATCGAAGCAAACGTGGCTCTGCCAAAGTTGTCACTCGATGGTTGTTAGTGGCCAGGAGAAGCTTGACGTCCTGCAAACAACAATGACACGTACCCTGACAGAATTCACGACGTCCATGTACCCGTTCTCTTCAACTCTGCTTCAGCGTACGAAACACCTGGGTGGCAAAAGGGACACATCGGTCTTTGAATCAAGCGACCACCGCTGGTGCCTGCTGATTTGCCACACGAACGCGAAAACAGAAGTGCCCTGACCTGGTGGATCACGATTACTCCATTGGTGCACCGCACTTTCACCGACTTGTGCACGATTTCGCAGTGACGGGTGCGCTAGTCGTCGCGCGGAACGGAGGTGACTTTTCTCGGACCAAATACTGCGGTGTCAGCGAACGGATCAAACCGGCGGGATGGCGACAAAGTGAACGGAACCAGAATACCCGGGATCGTCTAATTCAAGTAAGTCGCATCGATGGCTAGGATCTCGACCTTCACATGTGAACGCGTGGTGAACCGGAGATGGAACAATCCCGCACGGTGTGTTTAGATGCGAGTGGCGGCAAACTTGGAGAGCGGCACCACCTCTCGAAACTCGACAAACGTCCGGTTGATCCACTTCTACAGTTGGACGATCCACGTTAACGTGAAAAAGTTTTGACGATTTGATGATGCATCGCTGTCCCCCACGACCACAGCTCCACCCAACTACACCAACAACACTGTCACGCAAATCGACGTGTTGCGCGTCAAGGAATTTCGGCATCGATGGCTTCCAGTATCACGAACGGGTCGACTTCGGTAATGAGAGTGCACTTGCTTTCGTCCCGTCAAAATTGTAACCTTCGCACATGGCAAAGACCCAGTGTAACCAGCGTGGCCCATCCAAACAACGACGACAATCGTGAGGGCCATGTAAGGCTCGACCAAGTGCGATGGGGTGCCCTTGCCGAAAATTCGTAATGAACGAAAGAACTTCAAACCACAGTTCCTGAAGGTCCGTGGTGGCGCTCCCTCCATTTGTCCTGAGCGACGAGTTGTCATGACGGACTCCTCGTCGTCGGCCACATGGCGATCTGACCGTTGTTGCGTTGCCGATGAAAGGTGTCATGACAAGGAAGATTGCACACGTCAGCTCCAGCGTATTCGGCCTTAGGGCCTTGATGCGACCAAATTCATAGTTGGCAAAACGTTAGAGGAGCGTTGTTCAATGGAACGGTTCATCTTGAAGGACATGTAACCGCAGATCCGATTGCACGTTGCCAAGCTTTACGTCATCTTGTCGTTATCGAAGGGGTGGGTGGTGGGTAGTCAATGTCGTGCATACTTGAGTGGGATAGATGGGTCTCTCATCGAACCGTCGTCACTAGCACACACGCACAAGAAGAGTGACCTGAAAATCTTGGTGTGATAAGTTGTTGAGCAATGTTGTGCCAACAAAAACTGCGCCACCATGGATTGGACCGTTCCATGCAAGCCAAGAAACCGCCCAGTCGGTATCACGTTTAGCAAAGTGTGTTTGCCATGACGCACCAGAAGCTCTCGTCGTTGGTCGACCAGTCCAAGGAGTTGACAGCCCAACCACCATGCCGGACCAAACGAAATCTGGCTTGGTGGAAAGATCATTACGGCAAGTCCGTCGTCACGACCAAAGCGTTGGCAGCCATGGCTGACAGCGTATACCGTGCCGTCGTCAACAACGATATTGCAGGCCTCGAACGGTTTTTGGCAGAGGACCCAACACTCGCGTTTACAAAGATCTTTGTACGTCTTGAGTGAACAACATCTCTCGTATCAAAATGATCACTTGCATGGATGGACATTAGGGACCTGGCAAGGTACACAGTGACGCCCCGCGACATCCACCGCATGATCTCTAACATGACGCCAGAGGACAGCGTTGTACGTGGCCAGCATGCTCGGCAAGGTGGACATCGTTCGACTGCTAATTGCGAGAGGAGCCGACAAGTCCATACCAGTTCCGAGTGATAACATGCATCTTCATCGAAGCATTCTAGGCACTTGAAATGTGAAGGAGTTGACCCTGTTCACGTCGCAGGGATGTGCACACACGATGTCGTGTCAGCGATGAAAATCAAGCACCTGTTGGGTGGTACAGTCTTGTGCTAGATGCACTGTCTTGAAGAAACTGACCGCCGTGCCGTCGTAGCATTTACCACGCCGCAAGTGTTGCTGCGAAGGCAAAGTTGTTCGACAGGTACGATTGACGAGCATGCATGGACCTTCCTGTCATTCATGCACTGCCTCACAGCGAACAAGCCGCAGAGATTCCGTGTCGAGATCCATTTCAGCGAACCCATTTGGGATTTTGTCCAGGACGACATTGAAGTGCACCGATGCAAGGTCGCGGCGTTTTCCATGTATCGTGAAGACTTTTTCGTTGCAATCGTTCAAACCAGTGACGTGGTTGACGCAATGGACGAGGCACACCGACCACGTGTGCGGGTCCCGCCCAACGTAGCTAGGCGAAAGCACTCGAATCGGCTGAACGATGCGTCCCCCGTGCTGTACTTGACGTAGGAGTACGCGAACCAAGTTATGCGATAACATGCAGATGAAGTTGAAGTTATTGTTGCTTACATTCTTCAGGTGGACTGGTGGTCGATTCCGCAGGAGTGTTCTCTTTGTTTTCTTCCAGTTGTGTAGACAATGACAACGACGTGATCTTGGCTGGACCGAGCAACGACTTGGTCAAAGATGACGGCTCACTGTTGTGAAGTTCTTGAAGACCGAACCTTGCGCTCGTTGGCGGCGGCGAGATCCCTTTGCCGGACAACAGTCGTTTTGCTTGCTTCAGCTCGATATGCAATTCCAAGTTTTCCTTTTCCAAGTACCGCAAGTCCGCCTGAAATTTCTCGTGCAAGTCATCGCTGGTGGCTTGCCAGTCCTTTTCTTTTGACAACGCATCGTCTTCGTATTGCTTCAGACGCAGATCTTTGTCGTTGAGTAGGATCTGGAGATCCGCCAACCTCGCCGTGTGGACATCACGAAGTTGCGCTTGATTCTGCATATCTTCTTCGTGCATGAGCAATTGCTGGCGTTGGCGTTGCACAAGGTCTTCCAGATGTGTGACTTGTTGGCTAAGCTCCTTGATTTCCGCCGCAGAGTTGCCATGTTGCCGAATTTGACTCTCCAGCGTGTCAATGTGGCCTTCGTACTGGTTAATGGCGTGTTGCAATGACGCCACCTCGCTGTTTTTAATTTGGAATTCGTTTTGCGTCGTGTTGAGCTTCAGTTTCAACTCATCCTACGAAGTTGGTTATTGCAATGTGACAAATGTAATTAGTTTGCTTACTATTTTGGCTTCGACGAGTTTTCTCTCGTTTTGCTCAGCCTTCCAGCGCTCCTCCATCAACTCCACCTGAAATATACATACGCTCATTCACTAAATTCGACAACGACTTACCAACTCATCATTCTTCGACTCAAGCACTTGGCGCTTGAGTGCAGCGACTTCTTCCGTCTTCTTCTTAATGTTGAGTTTTAGCTTCTCAAACACCTCTAGGTGGCCTTTGGTCATCTTCACCAATTCGAGCTTGTTGATTCTGTCGCGTTGCACGTCCAATTGATCGGTCAGCGTGGCCTTTTCCATGTCCCACTGTCGTTGCAACATCTCCGCATGTTCTGCTTGACCTAAATTCAGAGAGGTATTAATGCTAATATTGACACCGTTGACCGTACGCTGAGCACTACAAATTGCAGCCTTTTCCAGTTCTTCAATCTTGTCGTACAATGCTTCCTTTTCTTCTAGCTGCGCGTCTAATTCGTTCTTCAACGTAACCAGTTGTGCATTTAACGAGAGCAATTCGTCATTCGCAATCGCACTCATTTTAGCGTTCTGTTCCTATCGAAAACACTAAGCAAGCAGATATATACAATTGTCGAGCGCTCACCATGTCTTGAATCTTGAGTTCCAAAGCTTGTTTAGTTGAAGCCAACGCATTGACATCGGTGTCTCGTGATGCTTGAACTGCTGCGCATTGCTCCCGCCATGCCGCGTTGATTGCCTCAATTTCAGCACGCAACTCGTCGTTGGTCAGATTTGCCCTCTTCAGGTCTTCGATGTGAGAAATCTTCTGCTCTTGCAAGGTTCTTTCAAGGTCAGCATGTTTACTGGCGCTTCTGAGTTCAAGCACTTGCAAATCTTCGCGAACTTGGGCAAGTAGGTTGTCTTTCTCGGCCAGGCCTTCGAACAAAGTATTGCATTTCGTCTCCATCGCCATACAATTCTTGGTCATTGCGTCCAGAGACGCGACTGCCCCATTGTATTTCTCTTGGAATGACTTCACGTTAACCTCACTGACAGATAGTGCACTTCGCAAATTTTGCAATTCGACAATGGTTTCTTGTTGCGACATCATCCGAGCTTCCAACGCTGCTTTCAACGTGGACACTTCACCGTTCATGACGACAAGATTTCTTTCGAGTTCAGCAGCCACCTGCGCGTGCTTGTCTGATTCAGCCTTCAACGCATTTTTTTCGTTATTCATCGCTGCCAAGCGCTCCTCAAGTGCAGCGACTTCTGTTTCATTCGCGGTGGACGCATTGCTTTGAGATGCGTCATTCTGGACGAGCAGTGATTCGATGATATGTTGTTTTTGCAACAATTCGATGTTTACGTTGACGACTTGGTCTTGCAGGCCCTCCATTTGTTTACGAAGGACTTCTCCTTCTTTCGCATGTGTTTTGATCATGGCGTCCATTTCGGCTTTGAGAACTTCGTAATTAGTGTCACGCTCGGCCAAGGAGTCTTCACGTTCTTTCGTTTGAGAAGCAAATTCCGATTTCATGGATTTCGTTTGATTGGACAATTCGTCAACTCGTTGGAGCAACTGAGCCTTCTCCGACTGCAGCTTGGCTGATTCTTCGCTTAGCAATTGGACATGTTCGTTTAATCCAAGAATGACGTTGTTCAGGTTGGCAATACATGCTTCAGAAGCGCTTTCTTTTTGCTTGTAGTGTTCGCAGAGCTGGTGGAGTTTCTCCTGCGCCTGATCTGCTTCTTCGCTCGACTGGCGTACCGTTGCTTTTGCAGCAATTTCAAATTCGATCTTGAGTTGGGGGTTTTCTTCGACTAAATTGCGGACCAATGCCTCGAGGCGACTCGCTTCGTCTCGATGGCCCACAAGCTGACTCTTCAATTCTTCCACTTCGACTGAGGTGCCTGCACCTGAAGCCATATACCGCATCAATTCGTCAAGTCGCTCTGCCTGCTGCGTAACGGTTTGTTGCAACTGCACTTTCTCAGCAGTCAAGACAGCCTTGTCTTGTTTGAACACTTCATTTTCTTTCGCAAAATCGTTGAGCGCTTGTGTCATATTTTCCAATTGACTTTCGAACATGACTTTTGCTTGCTCAAACTTCACGGACAGTTCGTAATTTGCGTCCTTCATGGCAACAAGTTCTTCATCTTTTGCTCTTCCAATGCATTCCACTTGCTTTTCTGCCTCCTCCTGGGCAGCTTGTAAGAGTTTCTCGACCGACTTTGCATGGTCAATCGCTCCTTCAAGGAATTTTACTTTGGCATTGCTTTCGTTCAGAGCGATTTGATGGACCGCACATTCTTCGTTGAGACGGTGGATTTCGCCGTTGAGGATTGAGGTGTTTGTTTGCATCGACACCACCTCTGCATGGGCTATGGAGAGTTGACTTTCAAGGTCTTCGTATTTCGCCTTCCACATATCCATTTCTTGAGCATGCAGTGCCGATTGAGCAGAGTATTTTGCCTCGTAGCTCTCAGCCGCATATACTGCTAGCGAAGATTCGTCACCAGCGGCTGAGTTAACGATTTCCGGTGCCTTATCCTGCCTACATACGCTGGTTAGTGTGATCCCCAGTAGAAATATATAATGTACTGGTCAAATTTGGCTTGAAGTGCAACTAAGGCGTCCTCGGCTTCTTGGCATTTCTTGATTTGGTCAGCCAGGTGAGCTTGAACTTGACAATGCTGAGATTCTAGAAGGAGCATTTGTTCGATGGCTTCACTTCGACTAGCCTCGCTTTCTTCGAGCACTTCGTCAAACGCTTTCACTTTTTGAATCATCGTTTCTTGATTGAGCTGGGAATCGTGCAACTGGTTACATGCTTCTTCCAATTGGGCATGCAGATCAGCACGATGATTATCTACTTCTTTCAGCAGCTTTTCCAATTGTTTGACTTCGTCTGCATGCTCAGAACACGTAGCGCACGGTTGAGCTTTCAATTGCTGGATAATTTGTTCCTTGGCGTCAAGTTGGATCTTCAAGTGCGTAATGACTTGGTTTTCACCCGTTTGCTCATCCAAATGTCCTTCTTTTCGTTTCTTTTTGGCATTTTGGCTTGATGAAGTTTGCAATTCATGCAAAATAACCTCCTCCAAGTTGGCAGAATGTTGTTGGAGCGAGTTCAGCACATCTCCGGGACCCCAGGTTTCTCTGGTGCGTTTTGCCTTGGACTTGGTACAAGTTGGTGTCTCATTCGATGACACTATGAGGCTCATTAGCCGTTCGATTTTCACTTCGTGTTTGGATTTCACTTCTGCCAATGCCATGTTTTCAGCCTTGAGAGCAATTATCGCTGCGTTGCTCTCCATTTGCTGGCGCAATTCAAACACTTCACGCTTCAGGCGTTGCAGCTGAGCCTGGTCATCCAAGACTTCATTCACTCTTGCGCTCAGTTGAATATTCTTGGCACGGGCAGCAAACTGAAGCGTACTCTTAGTTTCTTCCACATGGCGATCGGACGGTGTTACACAACAAATCATGAGCGTTCTTGTGCTTCCAGCCAGCGAACTACAAAACGTTGACGTCAGTTACGAAAGTAAACGAGGTTCTTACCTCTGCAACAATCGGGTCAATTTGCTGTCACGGAATGGGGCATTTTGGATGCTTTCAGATCCTTGTGCCAATGAATTGATCACTCGTGATAAAGTTAGCAGTGAACGATTGATGTTGCTCGCTTCCCGCAATCGCATGCCTTCGGAAGCCGTGTGGCGAACGCTTTCTGATCCCGCCAAATCCACCAAGTTGAGTACACCCACGAGCACTCCTCCTTGCAGCTCTTCCATAGATTCGTGGCTGGTACTTGGTGAAGACTTCATCTTGCTCTCAATGACGATACGAAAAATGCTATGGGATCGACTGGAGCGTTCGTTCATGATTGTCTGCCCAACAGTTCGGCGTTGTTCTCCCAATTCAAGCACTCGAAAGATATCGTCATAATCTGTGATGATCACTTCTTGCGATTCCAAGTAGATGCCTTTCTTCGGGTCTTCGCGAATCTTCAAGCTGCTCAGGCTTTTGTCGTCACACAGGAGGTCGCGAATGACTTCGTTGTATATCTCAACATATGACACACGGATGAGGAAGTCTCGGTCTGTTGACTGCTCGATGTAGCCAAAGATATGCTCGACGGCGAGGGGAAGAATACCAAGTTCGGTGTGGACATCGCCATGCATGGTGTGCGTTTTCCCCGACGAAGTTTGTCCGTACGCAAAGATTGTACCATTTATACCCTTGAGCGTGGAGTGCACAATCCGCTTTGCAACTTCACCATAAATGGTACTCGTAGGTACGCCCTCGTCAAAGATGTGGTCGTACTGAAACGCACTCGTTTGACCAGGGAGCGGAGTTCCGTTGCGGTCCGTGATGGAGATAGCGTTCAAGGAGGCCACGCAGCGCAATACATTAGCATCTTTGGCCTTGATCTCGCGCTCATTCAGCGGACGGACTCGAATGCACACGTCGATGCTCTCTTCCATGGTGCCTGACGCGATACGACTGGAAATTCTCAAATATCCCGCCCAAATTTGAATCGACCAATCAGGTGAACGAAATGCCTACTATTAGGAGTACTACGTTTCTCGATGTATATCGAACTTCGAAGCAAACAGAGTACTAGTAGTATATTCAGAGAGAAGTCTCCAAAATCACTAGTACTACTATAACTTCCATCCTCTGTCAACGGGAGTGACTTCACGTGCAATTGAATTTGTAGAAGGATGGGGCACATATTGCCCGTCGACCGACTTCTTAGCCTCGGACCTCAGTAGCTGCGCAAACCGGTCAATTCGATTTGTGATGTTACCATGATATTCAGTAAGTGCCTCTATCTATTGCTCAAGCAATCGGATGAACACGTTGTCATGCGGTCCCTTGAGAAGGAGTTGACCTTGGTAGTCGATCACTTTTTTTCGCTTGGCGGCGCGAAGGGTGCCCATTAAGGCTTCGAATAGATCCTGGCATCGCTCGTCACCAAAGAGTACGCCAAATGTGACTCCAAATTGCTTCGAGCCATCGTCGCTGGTGATTTCGTGCCCAAGGCGCTGGATTTCCACCAACAATTGCGCCACTTCCTTGTCCACTTCCATTGATCGCAGCGCCTCGTTCAAATCTGAGGTGCGGGGGGTGTCCGGATATTGATTTCCATATCCGTTATGTGAAATGTTGGGGTGGCTGCAACGGTGTTGACTATCTCCTGACTTTCTCCTGACGGCGAGTTGTACTCTGGAACACATGGGCAACCTTGACAAGTGCTCTCTGCAGTGAGTATTTCGTATTCTCCGGCGAAGGCTGAGATCTCATCCCCGACTGGCGATATTCTGTGTCAGGTCCACAAGGAGCATCTTGCCCCAAAGCAACATAACTAACACCACTACTTTCACAACGAGCCATTCACAGACGAATTTGCTGTCGAAGGCAGGCGCAAACGTGTACAGCAAGCGTGTTTCTTACATCAAGGATCCGTTTCGTCTGGTCGGGTTTGTACACGAAGATTACCCAATATGCGTCAA
>NW_008580155.1:1416184-1435429 GCF_000520115.1 Aphanomyces invadans
CTCCAGACCAAGAACGGATACCGCCGCAAGGACATCCCGGACTTGCCCAACAAGCAACTGTTCAACAACTTTTCCGACAAACTCATTCAGGAGCGTATTGAGAAGTTAAATCAGTTCCTCGAAGCTGCAACCAACACAGACTACCTGCAATGGGGCATCCGCGTCGACCAAGACACATGCGTGTACAAGCGCCGCACGCGCAGCTCGTCTAGCGCAGACCGCGAGTCCATGGCGGGACCCCCACGTGAATCCATGGCCGTAACGATGTATGACGACGACAGCTCCCGGGAGTCGATGGCGAGCACGAGCCGCGAATCGTTCTCACTCCGACAGTCCTTCTCCCGCACCTTTGGCGGCAAGAAGCATCATTGATGACCTGTTTAACAAACTTAATGAATGTGGATGTAGCCCCGTCGTCCTTGTCCATGGTCGCATGAGCAGAAGCTGGAAGGATACCGTCGAGCACGACAAAACGAGTCGAATGCAGTGTCGAATTACAGGGTTCAAATGTCTGAGACTGTTGGCGGAAGCGAAACGGGCAGGAGCCCCTCGGTCGGGTCTCGCTTCAGGAACTGGTGGTCGAGCTCCGTGTACTGTGGCGGGGGTACTTTGTCTGCGTCGTCGATCTTTGGGCCTTTTTTCTCCCGAACTGACTCGTTGTCGGTGTCTCGCTTGGATAAAGATGCGAATCGCCCAATCTTGCCCGCGCCCATGGACGTCAAAAACTTGTTCATGATGGCGATCTGCATGCAACGCCTGTCAACCAGTCCGGACGGCGGGGACCACAGCTCTCTACCTTTTTGCTTGCTTTCGACAGCGCAATCTTGGGGTCGCCCGAGATGTATCGCTCCGCCATGCTTTGCTACATGGACACGTCATGAACGACTGGAATGGAACGTATGTCGAGGTGGGCATCGATACCCGGTTTAGGCCTTGCTTTCGATGGCCACCACCCGTGTCCGTGCCATCGTGTGTGTGCGAGTTGAAGTCAAACTTCTTCAAGTGCTGGACAACGCACGCGACAGATCGACGCTTCCCCTTTTCGCCGCCACCGTAAAACACCATGAGCTTGGTCAAAACTTGGTCAATCAATGCGAACGCTTCCTCGATCGGTTTTTCCATCTCGACGGCAAAGGTTTCTTCGAGAGGAAGGTGGCTCACGAGGGTGCCTGCATCGGGTTGGGACATCGTGTCGACTTTAATCTTTTGCAGCTTGGTTCGAATCTCCCGTGTAATCTGGCTCGAGATTTCTACGACATGACCTTGACAACACGGACTCGCTCATGGCGCCGCCGCACCTGGATAATGCGTTCGAATTCGATCCATTCCGTTGCGACTGAGGACGTACAAGATCCCAAACGACTTGGCCCGGACACTCGCACACCGTTTCGAGCTGAGCAGCATGGCAAGCTCGCCGAAGAACGCGCCTTCCGTCAGCACCTAAGCATCATGACGACGTGAGGACAGTTCTAATGCCTACACTCGACCAACTTTGCACGTGATTTCTTTGGATGTGCCGGCGCCAATGACGACTTCGACGGTTCCCTTGACCAAAAAGTACATGTGCCGACCGTACTCGCCCTGACAGGGGTTAGTGCCGATCGATGGCGACGGCATACCTCGTAAAAGACGTATTCGCCTGGCGTACAGCACTCTTGGTACAAGATACCCATGAGGTACGAAATGCACGCGTCGTCTTGGTGGGAAAAGAACGAGATCTTGCTCACGACATCTCGGTTTAAGTGCAGGACGAGCTGCGTGCGCAAGTCGTCCGACAGGTCTTCCAGGAACGCGCTCTCGTTCGACACTTCCTTGTGGTTCATGTAAAAGTCAAAATACCGCCGAATGCGCACGCACAGCGGCTTGGGCAACTTGCGTTCTTTCATGTAGTCCTACGCCACGGAAAAATGACATGTTGGTGCAGTGATCCTGTCATGCACCTTGACGCGATCCATCTTTTCCTTGGCTAACGTCGTCTTGGTCTGCATCTGGTCGACGAGGCTGCTCATGGACCCGATGATGTACCCAAACACGGACGCCCCCACCAACATGTAGAACGTCACGTAGACGACCTCAACATGGGTCGTCGGCAAAATGTCGCCGTACCCGACCGTCGCCATGGTCGTGAATGCAAAGTATAGCGACGTAATGTATTTTTCCCCGAGCGAGCTGTTGCCGAGATTTTGTTGCTGGATCCAGCTTGCACCATCATACAAGTCTTCGGACGTGACCCCGACAAAGAAGAATGCGCAGCTTGACATGTGGGCAATCATGCACACCTACAGCACGGATATGGCATGTTGTGGCGAGAGGACCGGACCTGCAGGAACAGCATCAACACGCGCGACGCGGCCGGACTGAGGTCGATCACGTCTTCGACGCTGGTAAAGTTTTTGTTAAACTTGAGAAGGCGAGCGAGCTTGAGCAATCGCGTCAGGCGCGCGAAGCGGATAAGTTTCAAGTTCTGGTACGTTGCGAGGGATGCCGGGTCGTCCGTGAGAACGTACTTGTTGACAAAGTACCCGATGGGAAAGGTCGAGATAAAGTCGACCCAGAACCAAAGGCGCAGGTACTGCGCCGCAATGCGGCGCGGCGCGGTCACGACGTTGCCCGACTCGTCGAACACGGCCGTTCGAAACGTGAGCAGGATGTCGAGGGCGAAGAAGACGTCAACAACCACGTCAAAGTCCTGCCACAATCGCGGTCACAACCCAACGGGATCCGCGCACGACGTACGGCTTTGATGAGGTCGGCGGTCGTTTGAACTTCGATGGCGACATTGCTTTGAAACGCGACTTGGATTGGGATGCTGATCACGTTGTACAGAATGAGGAGCCCGAGCCACACGTCCCACTGGAGCTTCTTGACGTTGTTCGGGTCAATGATTTGGCAGAGGCGGGCAGTGACGGACTTGGACGTCAAATCTTGATCCTTGATGCCTACACACGGCGATCACGAGTGTCCGTCGTACGGCAGCGCACCATCCACGATCACTTTTTTCGCCAGCGATGAGTTGAACAGCGACACCTTGGGCGCAATGTTGAAGTCGATGTTCTTCAAAATGTCCATCGGGAGCTGCTCGATCGCGGCCAGTTTGCCATTGTAGCACACCTTGATGTGTGGGCACAAGTCTTCGAATTTGGCCATTTTGTACTCGTCGTCTTTGATCTTTTCGTAGTACTACGCAAACGAGAGCATGGGCAACCACCGCGCAGCTCGAGTTGGTACCGAGTATCGCTCCATCGTCATATTGAGCGTTTCTTGGTACAAGTGCTTGCGCTGCTCGTAAAACTCGATCAGGATTCCCTCCGTCTCAGGGTATTCCTCGACGAGCACGTCAAAATCTTCCTTGAGGAGCGAGTACATATCGCAATTCGTGATGCACTGGAATGTGTTTTCACGCAGCGCAAAGTACAAGAGGGAGGCTTCGCCAAAGTACGCGTTTTCACTCATGACTTCGAGCAGGACCTTCTTCCCGTTTAAGCTGCTGTTGTACATGGCGACGACGCCGGAATTCAAAAAGTACATTTCCCGGCCCACCGTGTGCTCTTTGGCAATAATGGAGTCGGCGAGCAAGAAGAGCGGCTTGATACATATTGCCATGTCCATCACAAACTGCGGATTGATCAAGGCGAACGCTGGAATTCTAGGAGACAACCACGCACGTCACAGACCGAGACGGACGGCGCGACGGACGTACTGAAAAATATCTTTGCACGTTTCATGCACGATCTCGTTGCGGAGGCTCAGCGAAATCTCACCGAGGATAGACGACTCGTCAAAGAGCGATGCCCGGGATAAATAGTGCTCAAAGTACCTGGGGGTGCTCTATGAGCCCGTGGGCATGCAGTCTGGTCGTACCGTCGAAGTTTGAAGCGCAGGTCCATGGGCAAGTTGCGCGTGCGGATGTAGTCCTTGACCAGCATCATCTTCATTTGGTACATCGCGGCGCGCTTGTCCATGCTCTCGAGGAGCGTCGAGATGTTTCCAATGACAAAACCAAACACAGATGCACCGATGATCATGGCAAAGATCGCGTACAGCTTTTCAAACGGCGTGACGATGACGACGTCGCCAAACCCAACACCCGTCAACGTCGTGATGACCCAGTACAAACTGTACAAGTACCGCACCGAGTCGCTCTCGCCGCGAAGACACCGCTTCGGATCGTCCGCCGTGCACATCCATGAGTCTGGCATGTTGTCGTACGAATCGTGGCTTGGTGGGTCGTTGGGCTGACCAAGGAGATGAAAGAAGCATGCGAGCAAGTGCGACACAAACAGGACGAGCAGGATCAGTCGGACGAGGCGGACGACGCCCGCGTTGAGGCCAAAGGTTTCTTCGGCCTACGCACATCCTCCATACATGACCAGGACGACGACGCGGAAACCAACGGAGTGGCGGCGTTGTACCTTGGCGAAGAACGTTTTGAGCTTGGCGAGGCGCGCGAGTTTGACAATCCGCGTGACGCGCAAGATGCGAAAGAGTTGAATCGACGCGTACGTATGCGACACATTGGCTTGGGGGTCGAACAGCGTGATGACGCTTTCGATGGGGACGGTCGAGACCAAGTCGAGGACAAACCACGTGCGCATGTACTTTTTCGCAATCTGGACGTGATTCATCACGAGCTCGTCGCGCTCGTCATGGTATCCGACGAGAAAGTTGCGGACAATGTCGATGCCAAAGCATACGTCGACGAACGTGCTGATGACGGCCCAGTCGGATTGGCTCTGAAATCTACAACACCCTCTAAGAGACAACGCAGCAGCGGGCGACGGTCGTACCCGGGGAAGCACACCACGAGCGGCACCGTCACGCCGCTGTACGCGATCAAGACGCCCATGTAAATATCCCACTTGACGCTGTTGGACTCTTTCGGGTCGATCACATACGTCTTGGCGTCCTGCGCTTTGTGCTTGACCTGACGATACGATTTGGTAAATTTCGAGTCCTTGATCGTTTTCAAGCTCTGGCGGGGCTTCCCAGCGATGCTCGACTTGCGACCCGGCGCCAAGTTGTGGTCAAAGTACTCTTTGTCGTACGCTTGCATGTTGACAACGCGATGCTTGCTCGCAGACCGGTGCATGCCTGGAATCGCCACCTTGGCCTTCTTCGTGCTCGCAGCGGTCGGGCCGCCGTTTGGCGTGACCGCGTTCCCTCGAGGATTTCTCGTTTTGGACGCAATGCCATTCATCGCCCACCCAGTTGGACGTCTCGGCCCGGTTTGGGCCGTGGAAGGTCGCTGGAATCACACGACCAGGCACTGCGATGTCTTGTAACTGTTGTAACGCATGCTGGAGTTACAACGGGAAATTTTCATGAAGCAGCGGCGGAATGCACCGACTTGGCGGCATTACGCGTCGAGAGTTCGCATCCAGGAAGATGCCAACGCCTTTGAAGGGGGGAGGGGCTGGTGGTCACCTGTCGACGCCTCTTTGGCACTTCTTCCGCCGCCCACAGAACTTGGGAGGGCATGAATCCAAAACGAAACGACGATGTCGTCCATGCCTCGGGCAATCTCGCCCAACAAATGCATGCCAAGTCATAAAGTGGTTTTCACAACGCATGCCAAGCTGCTTATTACGTAAGCGGTGAGGAGTGCCATCTTTCGTGTCTGTCTTTATTCGAAGAGCGCGATGAGTAGCATGAGGACAACACCCGTCGCCATCGCAAGCAGTTGCAGCAACGACTGAAGAAGGGACGAGTCTTCGAGCAATTCGGGAAAGACACTCGTGCACGCAATGTACACGAACCCGCCGGCCGTGAATGGAGTGATCCACGCCGCCGTCTTTGCTTCAATCAAGAGCCCTACGGCTGTGCCGACCTGGAAGAGTACAATCGCCGTCAGTAAAAACCGAATTCTTCCGACTGCGTACCATGGCGCCAAGGGCTGTGTACACTTGAGTCCACATGGCGTCCGAACGCGTGAACCCGGATTGAATGAGGATCGCAAAGTCGCCGATTTCGTGCGGCACTTCATGGAGAAGCATGGCCAACGTTGTTTGCCACCCGCTGCTACGTCCATGGACAAACGTGGCGCCAATGGCCAACCCATCGGTGAAGTTGTGGGAGAAATCTGCCGCCAAGTTCAAATACGCCGCGGCGGCAATTGCCGCGGCAGGAGGCGCTGCGCCATTGTCGCTTTTTTCGGATTTCTTGGCTTGCTTTGGTTCAGGAGCGATGCCATGCGAGTGGCCGTGACCGTCGCTTCCAGTTTGCGCGCGAACAAACTTTTCCAGCATCAAAAATGTCATGAGCCCAACTAACATCCACAAATACGGCGCCAGGTCCGCTACCGAATGGCTGTGTCCTGCATCTCCGTGATCGTGGCTGTGGTCATGATCGTGCTGACCGCTAGGGGTGGAGTGTGGCAGCAGATGCAGCAGCGCGTCGCCGAGAAGTCCACCGGCCGCAAACGCGAGAAAAATGCGAAGCAGTGGCTTTTGCGTCGTCAACGACGTCCGGCCAAGGGGAATGAAGAACAGCAGAATAACGGGCGCAATGCCCACTAATGCCGTCGCAGACAAAGCCTCGATCCACAATGACACGTCGAAACGAGTTGCGTCGGAGGGCGGGTGGCTGTCTTGAAGCAACCTCGCGGCATCCGTGTGGCCGTGCGAATGGTCGTGCGATGAATGGTCATGGGAGTGGGAGTGAGCATGTTGATCCTTGTGGTCATGGTCGTGAGCATGGCTATGCTTGTGGGGGTGATCATCATCTTTGTGGGTTTGATCGTGTTTATGGTGATGAGTCGAAGGGGATACCAAAGTCTCGACTGGGCCCGGGATTGGACGGCGTAAGTCTTGGTGGCTATGGGAGTGACTGTGGTCATCGCCGTCAAGTTGATGGTGGTGGACATGGTGGCCATCATGCGAGGACTTGTCCAAGGGATGAGTATACCCCACGTCGTCCATTGCGATTTCGACCACTGATTCCTTGTTTGGTTTGTTAGCTAAGCTGTCAAGTCCGTGGCGTTGGGTGTGGGTGTCGTGGTGATGATCGTGATGATCATGGTGGGCGTGGTGGTGCTCCTCGTGGGCATGGACATGGCTGTGGTCATGGCCATGGTCATGCACGTAACTATGGTCGTGCTCAGCAACACCTGCCGTAAACATCAGGGCCACAGCCGCGGCAAGCAGCATCACGCTAGGTCGGATCATCCTTCCCCGAAATCTGGACTTCAGCCACTATATCGTGGCTCGTGATTGGCTGAAAAAGCGTACTTAGAAGAGTCGCACTTTACCAATCAAATGAAGCCCTGCCATTCAAGAACGCACAGCGCGCCACGACGATGGACACGGTGTCCGAGTCTGGGCATTCTGAAGCGCCTGTGGCCGTTGAAGCAGCGCCGCAGCCTGCGCTTCCATTCTCCGAAGAGAATTTGTCCATCTGCCTGGAGGTAAATATGTGATCTTGTTCCTTGGTTCCCTGGATGAGGAATCTCGACGCAGTTCGTCGTAGGTACTCGGTACAATCGCCAAGGACCTCAACGTTGTGGAGCTTCCAGCGATGCGCACCTTCCGCAAGATGTTGGCTCCTGTTTCCGATTACATGGAGAGTCGCAAATTTAAAGGAAAAGGCCGCAAAAAGTACTTGGAAGATCAAGAGTTGCGTCGGGAGAAGGAAGCACGAAACATAAAGCGCAAAATGAACGACCACAAATACATCAACAGTGCCACGTTGCGTCGTGCGCGTGTGGAGAAGCTCAACGAACTGCTCGAGCAAGGCAAGGGCGAAGAAGAGAACATGCTGCCTTTGATAGCTGACGGCGCCGTGGACGAAGCGAATACTCAGACGATGCTTCTCGAGAATGGCAAGCCTGCCGAAGTCCCCAAGGTCGAATTGAACAAGCAGCGATCGTGCTACACGTGCAAAGTTCGCTACGAGGCGCTGCATCATTTTTACGACCAACTCTGCCCCAGTAATCCAAACACCCTCCTTGCGTTAAGACATTCACGGGAGCGCGGTAGGCTGTGCCGAAGTCAACTACTCCAAGCGAATGCAGTCAGCAGATTTGCATGGAAAGGTGGCGCTAGTGACCGGCGCCCGCGTCAAGATTGGGTACAGCGATATCGCATGTGTGCCTTTGAACTGACCTATTCGTGCAGATACCAAACTACGCTCAAGCTTCTTTTGGCGGGGGCCACTGTGATTGCCACGAGTCGATTCCCACATGACACGGCCGAGCGCTACGCCGCCCATCCTGACTATGCAACGTTCAAGGACCGTCTACATGTATTTGGCATTGACTTCCGGTACGATAAATGCTCCAGCAATATCGCTCATGTGTGGGTCAGGGACCTCGTGCACTTGGAGCACTTTATGGATTTTGTGCTGCAGACGTATCCCCGTCTCGATGTGGTCATCCACAACGCGTGCCAGACCATCCGTCGACCGACGTCGTACTACGCCCACATGATGCCGAAGGAGTCGACGCCATTCCTGAACCTCCCGGCCAACATCCAGGCAACGCTCCAGCAACAGCAAGCGTTCACAGAAGCCTTACATCGTGACACAAATGCATTGCTGTCGGACGGGTCCACCAAACTCGCCACCGGCAATTCGAACCACCACGCCATTCCGAGCGCGTTGAAGTCCCAGGTTCCAATGCTGCTAGAAGATCACGACATGACAGGATCGTCGCTGTTTCCTCAAGGTTTGCCCATGACTTTGATGAATGCATGGTTGGCGGCTCAAGGGTTGTTGACTGGTGTAGGACGCACGGACGTGAACGGCCAACAGCTCGATTTGCGGACGACCAATTCGTGGGTGCTCAAGATGGGCCAAGTGTCGACACCGGAAGTGGCCGAAGTGTTTGCTATCAATACTCTGGCGCCGTTCATTATGAACAGCCGACTGCGACCGCTTTTGGAGAAGACGGAAGCCAAGGCCAAGTACATCATCAACGTGAGTGCGATGGAGGGCAAGTTCTATCGGTACAAAACCCCGAACCACCCCCACACCAACAGTACGTGCATTGAAGACCAAGCGAGTAAATACTCATCGTCGGTGCGTTGTGCTGTAGTGGCCAAGGCCGCCCTCAACATGATGACGCGGACGTGCGCGGAAGAATTGAGCAAGTATGGCATTTACATGAATTCGGTCGACACGGGGTACGTTCGGTGGCGAGTGGATGGGAATGCTCATGCATGTAATTGTTTCATGGGGGTGCCGCAGGTGGATTAACGATGAAAATCCGCTCGAAAAGGCGCACAAATACGCAGCCACGGCCAACTTTCAAACCCCCATCGACGAAATCGACGCCGGTACAGCATGACCTGATCAGAGTGTTCAGGACTGACAGCGACTGCATTAGCGGCCCGCATCCTCGACCCCGTCTTTGTCGGGTACAACACGGGCAAGAGTGACTTTGGTCTGTTTTTCAAAGACTACCATGAAACCGAGTGGTAAACAAATTACTGCGTGCACTCCACTTCCTACGATGCCAATCTATACACGTGAATTGCTGGGTTTGTGTTGGGTTGGATGCACACCAGTGTACAATTCATCGTCGCGGCAGCGCCAACGATCGAACTGGCATGCTGTTCAGAGTTCGCGATCTTGTGTTAGTTTCTTTCTCGCTGAGAACGCAGCTACTCAGGTTGAGACACATATCAATGCAGCAAGTTCGGACGAGCTCACAAAGGTGGGTGCCTGTCACGGCTGGTCGAAGATGGATACACAGCGAACTGAAACAAGTCACTAAGGATGCATCAGGCTCAGCGATCCGTGCTTGGACTCGGCCAGAGGAGAACGCCCTTGAGTCGTTGTCCACAAACGAAAGAGATGAGCGAATCAAGGGGTGAATCACCGCTTCGATCAAGTCCATATGAGCAATGCCAGCAGCGGTCGCCTGGAGGCCGCACAAGGATCATGCTGGATTGCTTTGGGGGCACAACGCAGGGTGTGCGATGCATCCTGACCGCACTTGGATATTTCCAGTTGCTGAAGTGGCACAAACGTTATTTGTAGCTGGCCCTATGAAAGAGATCCGTGTATCCGGCATCCGGAAACAATTCAATTTCAAATTTCGTCGCGCCATCATCTCATGGGATTCTGGCAAGTCGAGTACGAGGAGAATGGATGGAGCGAGTACGTGAGCCAAGTGCTTTCGGGGCGATACGGAGATACTGCGTATGGTTACGAAGTCAGTGACGAGGACAAGCGCCAAGTTCAGCACCTGTTGGCAATGCTTGATGACGATGCAAGTGCAGACGATTCATACGTCTACCACACTCCAACTAGCGACTTGTCATTCGAGTACAATACTCCAGGTTTTTTGTATGCAACTGAGTTAGTTCTCTTGACACCAGTACGTAGGTCCACAGAAGAAGAAGAAGCGTCCTGGAAGCAACAGCAAGATGAACCACACGAGCTTTTTCCCCGACTTTGACTCAAAGGAGCTCGAGGTCGACGATGACGGTGGTGGAACGGACAGAGTCGCATCGAGTTTGTGCCAGCGACTTGCTGATATGTCTCCCATTACGAACCCAGTTGCGGAAACAATCGCACAGAAGCTGGATTTCGATGCAGTTCGAACGCTTAGTTTCGATGGTCCCGCAGAGCAATCGACGAATTGTGCGGACGACGGCAATGGGATAATTGTTGCAGAAGACAATTCCTCTGGCGTATTCGTCACGGCGCACAATGCCCAATCGACGCTGAAACAGGCTGTGCCGGACGTCGGTATAGATGACATTTTCATGGACGAGCAAATCGAGCAATTCGAAGAGCTCGAAGTACAGCCTGTCGACGATCTGTCACACGGAGTGGAATGGACCATGTTGCTGGATCATTTCGACATCATGGATAACTCAGACAAGGAATCGTCGCCTGGAAATGACGTCCCGACACAGCGAAGGCAATTTGACGACGATGTCGACCTGCCAACAAGTGGATCTCCCCCACGTCCCAAACCGATACGACGGCGTCTTCGAGTTCCCGACAGTGACAGTAACCACTCTGATTCCAGCGAGGCGAGTTTCGGTGCCGGCGACGCTTGTAACACTCCGATCGAAGCAGACACCTTGCCCAAGCGCCTGCAGCGTTTCCACCCGTTGTCCGCATGCAGTGACATTTCAAGCTTTGACGATTTACACACCTTGTCAGTTCCAGGTCAGACGGATCATAGTTGCCGTTCACGATTTGCGGCTTGTTGATCGCACAGTGTAGATACACCGCGCTGTTCCACCGTGGAATCCACCGCTGCGCTTGACCTTGCTCGAATGAGTGCCGTGACACCGCTGACTCTTCTTGGGCACCAACAACACGCTGTGGAATGGATGCAGATGCGCGAGAGGCCGTCGGCAAAACCATTTCGAGGAGGAATCTTGGCCGACGAAATGGGTCTGGGGAAATCTGTGTGTTGTCTGGCGCTTATAGCAAAAAAGGCCGGGATGGTCAATTACGGCCGAAAAAAGAAGCGCCCAACGCTTATCATCACTCCTCTGAGCTTAGTCCATCAGTGGGAGCAAGAGATCAAGGAGAAAACCACGCTCAGTGTCGGTGTGTACCATGGCGCAAATCGAAAAAGGTTTCTAACCAGCCACGACTTATACGCATTCGACATTATCCTGACTACCTACGATACGTTGCGACTGAAAGAAGCCACGTACACCCGCCCTACCATGACGGTAGAGTCTGCAAGTAAAGTCTGTCTCTATCCTGACTAAGTATCATAGACGGTACATTTGTCGTCTGCTAAGCCGTGGATTCAAACCAAGCGGCGCCGTGACGGGAAGCCGTTGGCGTCAAAACTCCACAAAGTTTACTGGGAACGCGTGGTTTTGGACGAAGCTCATTTGATCTCGAACTCGATAACCGCAAGGTTTGTCCTCGCGATTCTCGATAGCTCAATAAGCTTTGCGTTTTAGGGCGCAAGCTGCTTGCCAATTGTCTGCCTGTGCGCGGTGGTGCGTCACTGGGACACCGATCCAAAATCGACTCGACGACGTTTACACGCTCTTCCGATTCTTGGGCCTCCCTGCTGTCGAAAGCGAAGAACATCTGAATGAACTGTTGAATCAGTGCATGCTGCGTCGACTCAAAGATACCCTTCCAATTCCATTGCCGGCTAAGACGGAGCACTTGATCAAATTAGACTTTCAAACAGACATCGAAAAGGCATGGTATGCTAATGTTCGACAGTCGACCCGAGAGCAAGTGCATCAACATATGCAAGCCCGCAGACCAGGTCGCCACATTTTTGAGCTTTTGCTGAGGTTACGTCAAGTGTGCAATTCGCCGCGGCTCCTCCCGCGCCACCAATCGCTGCCGATTGTTCACATGTCTACGAAGATGCAAGTCTTGTTTGACCACCTCCAACGAGCCAAGCATGAGAACGCCCCAGTTTTGGTCATTTCCCAATGGACAAGCTTCTTGGACTTGATTGAAGAACAGTTGGACGCTACGAATCCGTCGATTCGTTGCATTCGCTTGGATGGACACATGTCTGCTGCGGTAGGATCGATGATATATACTCATTAACTCACAGTTGAGGATTCGCTGTCTGTAGAACCGAAACAAAGCAGTTCAGCTCTTTCAGAGCTCGAATGTTGTGGACGTTATGCTGATGAGCCTGCGGTGTGGTGCATTGGGTCTCAATCTGACGAATGCGCGGAGGGTGTTCTTAATGGAGCCGTGCTGGAACCCGAGTATGGAAGCGCAGGCCGTCGATCGGACTCATCGAATCGGACAAGCTGATCCGGTCCACGTATTTCGGTTCCTCATGCAGGTACAAAACGATCTTGCATCGGAATTGCGCGTCACGTCAAGTCTTAATCAGAACACAATCGAGGACAAGATTTACGAACTCCAACAACAAAAACGGGACTTGGCGTCGAACGTGCTGAATTCGACCCGTAAAAAGCCTCTCGCGGACAGACGAACAATGCACGAATGGGTGGCCCTCGTTGCATAACTTGTACCAGAAGCAGTGACACATTTCTGTGTCCCAGCAGCAAGCTGCTGTCCTAGAAAACACTACCCTGAGGCATCCACGATGTGACGGTTCGAAGCAATATTACCTCAAGGGGTGTGGACTCTCAAGGCCTGCATGCAGCCGACACATTCGAGAGATGAGCTACGGAATGAATGATTTACTCTTGACGAGAAATTGAATTTTACAATTTTCCTGCAGTAACTTCGCCTCCTTCCACGCACCTGCGCTTTCCAACGCTAACTCGTGAATAGGAAGCTCAAAAACGTTTTCACAAGGCCAAGTCGAAGCGATGAAACTCAAGACAAAACCTACGCGGCAACGCGCAGTATTCAGCCTGGAAGGAGCGCGACGATACTAAACTATCTTGCGGCGGTGACGTCTCTGCGTGGTTTCATTCTATCGTAGTTGCGGTGCAATCACAGAGAATGCGACGTGGCGGGACATTGGTGAAGTTTACAATACATTGAGAGGGGAGAGACCCAACTAGAAAGAGCTGGGACAACACAGAGGCCACGCAGCGGCATGTTCGATTTAGACGACGCGGCGCTTGTACACGATTGTCTCGGCATCGACGCGGATGCCCCATTCGAGATCGTCAGTGTGGGAGATGTAGTCCAAGAATCGGTTGAGTTTGCGTATTCTCTGGTCAATCAGATTCTTGTCGTGGTGGACGGGCTCGCTGGGATCGCTGAGTCGCGGACTGCCGGTCAAATTCAGCGACTTTTCCAGCTCATGGAACGTCCCGTAGCGCCGCCAAATCGAGTACGTACAGAGGCCGTGGATGTTGGAGAGGCATTCCAGCTGGGCGTTGTACTTGATCGAGCACTGGCCCTGCGCGTTTTTCCCACTCAAACGATACCCCTTCACTGCCACCGAGATGAGCGACACCTGGTGGTCTTCGGGGGGCGGTGCTTGCATGAGCTGGAAGTGGCTCAAGTTGTGAACGGAGGTGTCCACCGACGGTGGAGCGGGGGCTTTGGTAGCGCGTTTGTACACGCACGAATCCTTGTCAATGCGGATGCCCCACTCCAACGTTGGTTCTGTTGTCGCTGTTTCGAGGAAACGATTGAGTTGGGCCACGCGCTGACTGATCAAGGCGCCCGTGAGCTGGCTCGGGAGCAGCGGCGACGGAGGCAGGGCATTGTGCAACTCGAGCGAATTCGCCAAGTCGCGGAATGTAGAGTACCGGCGCCACACTTGCAGGGTGCCATGGGACGCTGTCTCGATTACGACACAGTATTGTACGCACTCGCGTTCGTCGGTGGTACCGGCATGCACGGTTTGAATGCGAAAGTCGACAATCGATGCTTTCAGGAGGGACATTTCCGCCTGAGTTGTCGGGTCGTCATGGGAAACGACGGACGAGTCGTGGTTTACTACGGACGACGACGTTCGGTGCGGAGACACGTCGGGGGTCTTGTTGATCTTATACACGACCGTGTCGGCGTCGACGCGAATGCCCCATTCCAACGACGACGCCAAAGCTTGGCGCAGGAATGCATTGATTTGATCCATCGTCGGGGCTTCATACGACGGGTAGTCAAACGGAGGCAGCCCTTGGTGAAGCTGCTGAATCGTGAGGGTCGTGGAGAGGTTGAGAAATGTTTTGGACTTGTGCCACACCGACAGCTGGCCGCGGCGGTCCGTCCAAATGATGAGCTTGAATTCGGTTCGAGAAACGCCGTCCTTAGACGTCGTCACACGGACATCAACGACTTCGGCATCCAAAATCGAGATCAACACCGCGTTCTCGTGATCGGCGCCGCCCATCCGCCCAACGACTTGACCAAATGGCGAGCAGTTCAACAGTTCTGTCATCCAACGTGGCTGGGCTTTCTGCATCATTCATTTATTCACTACAATTCATCTAATACTGCCTGGGTGGCTGCTCACTTGGACCTGGCAAAGCTCTACTGCCATCAAACGGTTCGTGTCCTGTCTCGACATCTCATGAGGCGCCGTGTGCTGGCGACGCCTCCCTACGGCGAAGCGCTCGTTCGTTCAAGTGTATGTCGCCAGCTCCCAGAGATCTTTTTCCACACTCACGCTGTGACACGTGTCCAAGGGCGGAAGAAAAGCCAGTGAGTCGTGACGGGTGTGTCGTTTTCGCAAACGTGGTTCGGTTGCGAGTCTCGCGCCACTGCTTGGAAGGTTGGACGATGCTGGGGTCGATGCCTCTGCCCCTCCATCCGCGTGCGTTTGGACCGTCCTGCCTGGACCTACCTGGTCGCGTGTGCATTTTATGTGGACTACACTGTAGATTTCGCCTCGGTGATGGATTTCCGACGACCGAGATGTTGAAGGCCACCATCGTGCAGAACCTTTCGAGCGCCGACGCGATTGAATCTTGTCCAGAGTGTCAGCGGACGTCAGCTACGTCCCACGGATTGATGACCTCGGGTGATAGCACAGTCGCATGACCAGAACGACGCATGGAATCGCTTGTCTCTCGAATCGGCGCACGACCCATCCAAGACCACCGCCGCCCCACTACCTCCCCTTTCCTACGCTGCAAGCGTGCATGGTACAACGCATGTAACTATGGCCTCGCCGTTACGCGTTCATTTATCATTTATTTTAAAGAAACAACGCGGCGACAGTGACGTTGTCAAAGACATGCACGACGTTGTTGCCGACGCCCGCCACGCTGCTGCTTTTCTCGTCGACCTTGCGCCATCTCATCCAGAATTGGACGTGAACCTGACTGGCAGACTCGGCTTTGTCGCTCAGAATGTAGCATTACCGTTAGGGCTTCCAGTCGAGCTCCAATCTCCGCTATAGCGCGGCGAACATGCACGAAGGACAGACAAGTCCGCAGCGGACGCCACCGTTGACGCGAGGCTACCCCTCATGTCATACATGCACGTAGCCACGTGGTTGAATTCGAGCGGGGCTCTGGGCATGGTGCACCACGTTGTTGTCGATTCGAATTCCCCATGGGAGGTGTACGGTGCCGTGGCTGCAGCCTCCAGGAATTCGTTCAAGAGCTGTCTGCGCATTTCAACGAGAGGTCTGGAATACTTGTTCACGTCGAACATCATCGGCAAAGTAGGGACGTCTTCGCTGCAGCTTTCGTGTTGCCGCTGCATTTTCGTCTTCATGCGGCGGAACAGTTCTGTACCGATGCCACGTGATTAGCGTGCCGTCATGGCGCGTATCGACCTGGAGCTCGTACTCAACAAGAATGCGGCCGTCCCGAAAGGAGAGACGGTCGGCGATGACCTTGGCCGACAAGAGCGTCACTTTCTGCCGCACACGGTGGCTCTGCAGCGCTTGCACTGGTCGTCGTCGCGGGGTACGTCGCCGTCCGTGTGTGTTTCGCTTGTGTAAAATTCGATGGCCATGCGTCGTATTCGCCTTGAACGGCCGTGAGAGACGTTGCTGCCACACGACGAACGTATTGTAAAGGTTGAATAGCATGACGATCTTGGCGGTGTTGAAACTCGACTGTGTCTGCACCAACTCTCCACTCGAATGTCGGCAACATGGCGTGCACGACGAACGCATGCACTTGGGCAACGCTTCCGTCATCCGTCGATGGATATTCAAGCGCGACCTTCATCGACACAGAGCTTGGTCCATCGGTGGAGGAAAAACGCGGCCTTTTGCCACACCGACATGCATCCCCGACGGTCTGTCTGCAGGACCAAGTTGAACTCGGACGAGGCAGTCCTGGACCGCCATGGCTCGGACTTCGACAAGCAAGACGACGTCGGCTCTGTCGTGG
The DNA here is from genome assembly GCF_000520115.1 of Aphanomyces invadans. Taxonomy (NCBI): domain Eukaryota; phylum Oomycota; class Saprolegniomycetes; order Saprolegniales; family Verrucalvaceae; genus Aphanomyces; species Aphanomyces invadans. The sequence continues at coordinate 1,432,855 of NW_008580155.1, forward strand.
CCACTCCTTGAGTCTGTTGAACGCACGTGCGATTGTGCTGTGCCCACCAAGCAGTTTGTGTTTTGGAACGATGTGAAGCATTTTAGCAGCATCCCACCGAAACGAACGCCATCCAGTGGGGTTCTCGCCCACATGATTGGCATCCGTTCCGGCCATGGATCGGAGACTTCCGTCATTTTCGCGAGTGGGGGATCTGTTCCGTGTGCTCGATCGCGTTCTCTGTCTGAAACGGAGTTCGTGAACGAGTGGTTGAGTTGTTTGCACGGCGCCATGGCAGAAACACTCCGCCCCCCTCGTTGACGATACTACACTGCCTTGATTAAAACGATACGTGTCCACCTAGAGTTTTGTTTTACGACTTGCGACGGCCAAAGATCGATTCACGCAACGACACAGACTGTCGAGACGAGTCGCGCGGAGACTGCATATCCGATGACGACGCGACGGTGGACACCATGCTGTCTCGCACGTCTGTGCCACGCACCGACATGGAGTCTCGTTCAGCGCCAGACGAGCTCCGCGTGCGGCGCTTGTACACGCATGTGTCCTGGTCGACGCGGATGCCCCACTGCAGGTAGTCTGTGTTGGTCGCCGCTTCAAGGAACTGGTTCAGCTTGTCGATACGTTCTTGGATCGATCTGTCCGATAGCAACGACCCAAACAGTTGCTTGTTGGGCAAGTCCGGGATGTCCTTGCGGCGGTATCCGTTCTTGGTCTGGAGCGTCGTTGCCAGGTTTCGAAACGTGCTGTATCGATGCCACACGAACAGCGTGCCGCGGTTGTTGGTTTCGATCTGGAGCTTGTACTCGACAAACTGCCGGCCCTCGCGGAACGTCAACCGACTGTCGACGACTTTGGCCGACACCAACGACACTTCCTGCGCCCGCACCAACTTGCTCTGCAACGTAAGGACTTGGTGCTTGAGTCGTTCGTTTTCACGCAACAGATCGGCATCGGCGTGTTCGGCGACATACGCCGCCATCTTGGCCCGCAGCGCTTCGTTTTCGGCTTGGATGACTCGGTTGTGCGTGAGTGCCGCCATGGCAGCCTTCTGGGCTTCCACAGCTGCGGCTTCGGCTTCAGCGACACGGGCGGCCGCGGACGCTAGAATGCTCTGCGATCCTGCAGACATGCGTTCTCCGTCGCTGCCTTCGGAGCTGGTGTCGACTGGTTCATCTTCATCTGCTTGGTTTGATTGGAGACGTGAAGCTTCGGCTTGGTGCAGGGCCCGAACCTTTTCTTCTGCTTCTGACCTTGCGGCCGCTTCCGCTGCTGCTTTCGCATCTGCACGGGCCTTGGCTTCGGCGGTGCGCTTGAGTTCTAACTTGCGCTGGCGTTCCTTGGCCAACGCAACACGGAACTTGCGGCGGGCCACCCATCCGCGAACGCGGGTCTGCAACAAGACCGTACCTCGCTTCAAAGTGCGGAAGCGGCACTGGGATGAGTGCATGCGGAACACAGACTGCGCCAAGATGGCCGCTGCTTTCTTGGCCAAAAACTGCTTTCGCTTAGCAAACCCGCGCATGTGTGCTTGGATGATCGTGGCCTGGGTCCGCAAGACAACGGCGCGCTGGTCTTCCAAATGCTGCAACAGTCCCGAGCTAAAGTACACTTTGGACTTGCCGATGGCAAACTTGGCGTTTTGCGTCGAGTCGGACGTGACGCCCAGCAGCTTCTCCAAGAGGCCCATGACCATCACGACCGGGTCGCCATTGCGGAGCTTGGCGGGACAAATGACGTCGAAGCGACGGGCAAATTCGACCAGCGACAGTCGGTTCGGGAACGCGGCGCGACTGATCCGGATCGCGGCAATGACCCCCGCGCATCGCAGCTGGTCCACCACCATTTGTCGGTCAAACTCGGTGGCGCTCTTGTTCGCGTTCGGCTTGATGCACCGGACGTACTGCGTCGTGGTCTTGGCGATTTGTTCCATCAGTTCGCCCAGTTGTTTCTTGAACGAGTTGGCGATCGTGGCCCCAACCAAGAACCCGCCGCCCTGTTTACGGGACTTGGGGGCGGCCTTCCCGCCATGGTGCTTGTGGTGCTTCTTCGTATCCTTTGGGGCGACAGCCAGATCTGGGAACACGTCCCGAATGAACGACGACTCGCTCGACGCGAGCAGGTCCAACAAGTCGACCGGCAACGTGTCCTTGTTCTTTTCGAGAAACTTGGCGCCGTCGTACGTGACTTCGCCCGCGTAGTGCAAGATCTTGAACTGCATCGGGTTCGTCCGGACCTTTTCAAAGTTCTTGTGGTCGGCTGCCGCCGCAATCACCTTGCTCACAAACATTTGGTCCGTGCCTTTGGCGAGGACGCCCGTTTCCTTTAACAAGTCGATCACGCCGGACCGGCCTTCGATCAAGTCCAGGATCGGCTGGTTGTCCTCGAACGACACTAGCTCCAACGGAATCCCCTCCGCAATGTACTCGGTCTGGACCGTCTTGAAGATGTCGCTGTTGAACTTTTGCTGGAGCTTCTCGTTCGCGTAGTTGATGCAGAGCTGCTCAAACCCGTTGTGATCAAACGACTCGAACCCGAAAATATCGAGCAGCCCAATGTGGTGCTTTACGTTTCG
>NW_008580155.1:1438511-1442055 GCF_000520115.1 Aphanomyces invadans
CGCTCCTGAATGAGTTTGTCGGAAAAGTTGTTGAACAGTTGCTTGTTGGGCAAGTCCGGGATGTCCTTGCGGCGGTATCCGTTCTTGGTCTGGAGCGTCGTCGCCAAGTTTCGAAACGTGCTGTATCGATGCCACACGAACAGCGTGCCGCGGTTGTTGGTTTCGATCTGGAGCTTGTACTCGACAAACTGCCGGCCTTCGCGGAACGTCATGCGGCTGTCCACTACTTTGGCCGAGATCAACGACACTTCCTGCGCCCGCACCAACTTGCTCTGCAACGTAAGGACTTGGTGCTTGAGCCGTTCGTTTTCACGCAACAGATCAGCATCGGCATGTTCGGCGACATACGCCGCCATCTTGGCCCGCAGCGCCTCGTTCTCGGCTTGGATGACTCGGTTGTGCGTGAGTGCCGCCATGGCAGCCTTCTGGGCTTCCATGGCAGCAGCTTCGGCTTCAGCGACACGGGCGGCCGCGGACGCTAGAATGCTCTGCGATCCTGCAGACATGCGTTCTCCGTCGCTGCCTTCGGAGCTGGTGTCGATAGGTTCATCGTCGTTGATCATAGAGATCTTGAGCGCATTCTCGGCGGCAGCACGAGCTTTTTGATCAGCTTCTGACTTTGCGGCCGCTTCCGCTGCTGCTTTCGCATCTGCACGGGCCTTGGCTTCGGCGGCGCGCTTGAGTTCTAACTTGCGCTGACGTTCCTTGGCCAACGCAACACGGAACTTGCGGCGGGCCACCCATCCGCGAACGCGGGTCTGCAACAAGACCGTACCTCGCTTCAAAGTGCGGAAGCGGCACTGGGATGAGTGCATGCGGAACACAGACTGCGCCAAGATGGCCGCTGCTTTCTTGGCTAAAAACTGCTTTCGCTTAGCAAACCCGCGCATGTGTGCTTGGATGATCGTGGCCTGGGTCCGCAAGACAACGGCGCGCTGGTCTTCCAAATGCTGCAACAGCCCCGAGCTAAAGTACACTTTGGACTTGCCGATGGCAAACTTGGCGTTTTGCGTCGAGTCGGACGTGACGCCCAGCAGCTTCTCCAAGAGGCCCATGACCATCACGACCGGGTCGCCATTGCGGAGCTTGGCGGGACAAATGACGTCGAAGCGACGGGCAAATTCGACCAGCGACAGTCGGTTCGGGAACGCGGCGCGACTGATCCGGATCGCGGCAATGACCCCCGCGCATCGCAGCTGGTCCACCACCATTTGTCGGTCAAACTCGGTGGCGCTCTTGTTCGCGTTCGGCTTGATGCACCGGACGTACTGCGTCGTGGTCTTGGCGATTTGTTCCATCAGTTCGCCCAGTTGTTTCTTGAACGAGTTGGCGATCGTGGCCCCAACCAAGAACCCGCCGCCCTGTTTACGGGACTTGGGGGCGGCCTTCCCGCCATGGTGCTTGTGGTGCTTCTTCGTATCCTTTGGGGCGACAGCCAGATCTGGGAACACGTCCCGAATGAACGACGACTCGCTCGACGCGAGCAGGTCCAACAAGTCGACCGGCAACGTGTCCTTGTTCTTTTCGAGAAACTTGGCGCCGTCGTACGTGACTTCGCCCGCGTAGTGCAAGATCTTGAACTGCATCGGGTTCGTCCGGACCTTTTCAAAGTTCTTGTGGTCGGCTGCCGCCGCAATCACCTTGCTCACAAACATTTGGTCCGTGCCTTTGGCGAGGACGCCCGTTTCCTTTAACAAGTCGATCACGCCGGACCGGCCTTCGATCAAGTCCAGGATCGGCTGGTTGTCCTCGAACGACACTAGCTCCAACGGAATCCCCTCCGCAATGTACTCGGTCTGGACCGTCTTGAAGATGTCGCTGTTGAACTTTTGCTGGAGCTTCTCGTTCGCGTAGTTGATGCAGAGCTGCTCAAACCCGTTGTGATCAAACGACTCGAACCCGAAAATATCGAGCAGCCCAATGTGGTGCTTTACGTTTCGATTCGTGCTGCAAATGGCCTTGTTGATGCGCGTGACCAGCCAGTCGAACAACTGGGAGTAAATCCCTTTGGCAAACGCGTCCCGCAGATCCGCCGCCTGGTCCGCGCTCAGCGGAATCGTAAACGTTTCGTCGCGCGCGGCCATCGTGCGGTGGGTCAGCGCGCTCATAAGCGTCTCGACTTCGGTCTGGAGCAACTTGGCCACCGACGCGACGTGGTCCAACGTCACGACCGAGCACTTCTCCGTTGTGTCGGCCTGGAACTGGATTTCGCCGAGGTTCAAAATCGAGCTCACAATCTCAAAGATTCCGCGTTGTTCGCGGGCGTCAATCCCGATCGTGTCCATCGCGACCGTGGTCTCTTGCAGAAACACAGAGTCGTCCGTGTTGTCGACCTTGGACCCGGCCCCGACCTGCACAAAGTTGTAGTCGGCGACGGAACCGTCCAGGAACAAGTCGGCCTTCAGTTCTTGGGCCAGCGAAAACACTTGGTAGAAAATGTGGTAGTTGCGCTCGCCCTCGGCTTGGCCCACCACGCGACTCTTCTCGAGCAGGTACGTCTCGCATCGAGCGCCGACCAAGAGCCCTTCCGCGTTGAACTGGAGCTGCGCAAACTTGCCAAAGCGGGAACTGTTGTCGTTGCGCTTTGTCTTGGCGTTCCCGAACGCTTCCAAGAGCGGGTTCGACTTGAGCACTTGGTCGATCACCAACGACCCGTGGTCTCCGCCGCCAGAGATGGACGCCAAGTGGTTCATCATGATCTTGACCGTTTCGGTCTTGCCGGCCCCGGACTCGCCGCTCACCAGGATGCTCTGTTCAATTCCATGCACGTTCATGTCAAGATACGCTCTCGACGACAGGGCAAACGGGTGCGGCGCCAATTCATCGCGCGGTTGGTTCAAGTACTGCAAATACAGGTCCTTGTGGTACAGGTTGAGCCATTTGTAAGGGTTCACGGCGATGCAGATCTGGCCCGTGTACGTGTATGGGATGAATTGTCCGTGGCGGAGTTGCAGGTTCTTCAACACAGCAGGTTCGTGCAAGTGGTTAAGGGTGCACATGTCCTCCACGCCGAGCTTTTCAAACGTGTTACAGATCGGCATGGCATTCGACGACACTTCGCCGGCCAGTTTGGCGATATCCCGCACATCAAACGTCTTGGTGATGCCGTCCTCCGGGTCGTACTCGGCACCGTCCGCGACGTACCGCACTTCCACTTGCGTGTCCGACACCTTCTGAATGATCTGCGCCTTCTTCCACACCTCCGCGGCGTGGGGCACCCACACAAGGGCGCCCATGGACGTCTCCCCGAACTCGGTCATGCCGTCGCCTACTAACAATAGGTTGGTCTGGCTTTTCACTGTAAAGGCTGCGGTGCTAATTTGGCAACGACGGAATCGACGTCTTGATTTTGATTGGTCAATGCAGTCGAATTTCGGTTTTTGCTTCCGCACGATGGAATTCGTATAAATAGATCATATCGCCGTAAGTTTGGCAAGTTTTTCACTCGATTTGTTGCATTTAAGGAAATAACAGCGAAGGCAATTCGAAGTTCAAAGTACTATTTGGCTACTTGTAGTACTTACTTAGAGACGATGAAAGCTAC